>NW_027593541.1:2500-12500 GCF_964213995.1 Mustelus asterias
AGGAGGAGGCCCCATTCAGCCCCTCGAGCCTGTTACACAGGAACAGGAGGAGGCCATTCTGCCCCTCGAGCCTGTTACACAGGAACAGGAAGAGGCCATTCAGCCCCTTGAGCCTGTTACACAGGAACAGGAGGAGGCCCCATTCAGCCCCTCGAGCCTGTTACACAGGAACAGGAGGAGGCCATTCAGCCCCTCGAGCCTGTTACACGGGAACAGGAGGAGGCCATTCAGCCCCTCGAGCCTGTTACACAGGAACAGGAGGAGGCCATTCTGCCCCTCGAGCCTGTTACACAGGAACAGGAGGAGGCCATTCAGCCCCTCGAGCCTGTTACACAGGAACAGGAGGAGGCCATTCAGCCCCTCGAGCCTGTTACACAGGAACAGGAGGAGGCCCCATTCAGCCCCTCGAGCCTGTTACACAGGAACAGGAGGAGGCCATTCAGCCCCTCGAGCCTGTTACACAGGAACAGGAGGAGGCCATTCTGCCCCTCGAGCCTGTTACACAGGAACAGGAGGAGGCCATTCTGCCCCTCGAGCCTGTTCCACAGGAACAGGAGGAGGCCATTCAGCCCCTCGAGGCTGTTACACGGGAACAGGAGGAGGCCATTCTGCCCCTCGAGCCTGTTACACAGGAACAGGAGGAGGCCATTCAGCCCCTCGAGGCTGTTACACGGGAACAGGAGGAGGCCCCATTCAGCCACTTGATTTTGGAGATTTGGATAGGCTGAGCGAGTGGGCGAGGATCTGGCAGATGGAATATAACGTTAGCAAATGTGAGGTTATCCACTTTGGAAGAAATAATAGTAAATTGGAATATTATTTAAATGGAGAAAAATTACATCGTGCGACTGTGCAGAGGGACCTGGGGGTCCTTGTGCACGAATCGCAAAAACTCAGTCTGCAGGTGCAGCAGGTGATCAAGAAGGCGAATGGAATGTTGGCCTTTATCGCGAGGGGGATAGAATATAAAAGCAGGGAGGTCTTGCTGCAACTGTACAAGGCACTGGTGAGGCCGCAACTGGAGTACTGTGTGCAGTATTGGTCCCCTTATTTGCGAAAGGATATATTGGCCTTGGAGGGAGTGCAGAGAAGGTTCACCAGGTTGATACCGGAGATGAGGGGTGTGGCTTATGAGGAGAGATTAAACAGATTGGGTTTGTACTCGTTGGAGTTTAGAAGGATGAGGGGTGATCTTATAGAGACATATAAGATAATGAAGGGGCTGGATAGGGTAGAGGTGGAGAGATTCTTTCCACTTAGAAGGGATACCAGAACTAGAGGGCACAGCCTCAAAATAAGGGGGGGCCGTTTCAGAACAGAGTTGAGGGGGAACTTCTTCTCTCAGAGGGTAGTGAATCTCTGGAATTCTCTGCCCATTGAAGTGGTGGAGGCTTCCTCGTTGAATATGTTTAAATCACGGGTAGATAGTTTTCTGATCGATAAGGGAATTAGGGGATATGGGGAGCAGGCGGGTAAGTGGAACTGATTCGCTTCAGATCAGCCATGATCTTGTTGAATGGCGGGGCAGGCTCGAAGGGCCAGATGGCCTACTCCTGCTCCTATTTCTTATGTTCTTATGGAGCTGGCAATGCAGTCGGGATGACTCACTGGATTTGATTGGCAGAGCTTGTCGAGGAGTTGTAAAATTCAGGAATGTCGGTCGTGATTCACCAATCATATTCATGGATTCAACCTGCACCTGGTAATGTGTCGACCAATCAAGATCCAGCAGCAGATACGAGTCGGATTCATTCACAGTAATATTAATCCAATCCCGATCGTATTCCTGAGAATAACAAGAGGATTCATCAACTCACCATCCCACACACCTCCACTGCAAGCACACGGGGTTAGATACAGAGTAAAGCTCCCTCTACACTGTCCCCCATCAAACACTCCCAGGACAGGTACAGCATGGGGTTAGATACAGAGTAAAGCTCCCTCTACACTGTCCCCATCAAACACTCCCGGGACAGGTACAGCACGGGGTTGAATACAGAGTAATTCTCCCTCTAAACTGTCCCCCATCAAACACTCCCAGGACAGGTACAGCACAGGGTTAGATACAGAGTAATTCTCCCTCTAAACTGTCCCCATCAAACACTCCCACGACAGGTACAGCACGGGGTTAGATACAGAGTAAAGCTCCCTCTGCACTGTCCCCATCAAACACGCCCAGGACAGGTACAGCACGGGGTTAGATACAGAGTAAATCTCCCTCTACACTGTCCCCATCAAACACTCCCAGGACAGGTACAGCACGGGGTTAGATACAGAGTAAATCTCCCTCTACACTGTCCCCATCAAACACTCCCAGGACAGGGACAGCACGGGGTTAGATGCAGAGTAAAGCTACCTCTACACTGTCGCCATCAAGCACTCCCAGGACAGGTACAGCATGGGGTTAGATACAGAGTAAAGCTTCCTCTACACTGTCCCCCATCAAATACTCCCAGGACAGGTACAGCACGGGGTTAGATACAGAGTAAAGCTCCCTCTACACTGTCCCCATCAAACACTCCCAGGACAGGTACAGCACGGGGTTAGATACAGAGTAAAGCTCCCTCTACACTGTCCCCATCAAACACTCCCAGGACAGGGACAGCACGGGGCGAGATACGGAGTAAAGCTCCCTCTACACTGTCCCCATCAAACACTCCCAGGACAGGTACAGCACGGGGTTAGATACAGAGTAAAGCTCCCTCTACACTGTCCCCATCAAACACTCCCAGGACAGGTACAGCACGGGGTTAGATACAGAGTAAATCTCCCTCTACACTGTCCCCATCAAACACTCCCAGGACAGGGACAGCATGGGGTTAGATACAGAGTAAAGCTTCCTCTACACTGTCCCCCATCAAACACTCCCAGGACAGGTACAGCACGGGGTTAGATACAGAGTAAAGCTCCCTCTACACTGTCCCCATCAAACACTCCCAGGACAGGTACAGCACGGGGTTAGATACAGAGTAAAGCTCCCTCTACACTGTCCCCATCAAACACTCCCAGGACAGGGACAGCACGGGGCGAGATACGGAGTAAAGCTCCCTCTACACTGTCCCCATCAAACACTCCCAGGACAGGTACAGCACGGGGTTAGATACAGAGTAAAGCTCCCTCTACACTGTCCCCATCAAACACTCCCAGGACAGGTACAGCACGGGGTTAGATACAGAGTAAAGCTCCCTCTACACTGTCCCCATCAAACACTCCCAGGACAGGTACAGCACGGGGTGAGATACAGAGTAAAGCTCCCTCTACACTGTCCCCATCAAACACTCCCAGGACAGGGACAGCACGGGGTTAGATGCAGAGTAAAGCTACCTCTACACTGTCGCCATCAAGCACTCCCAGGACAGGTACAGCATGGGGTTAGATACAGAGTAAAGCTTCCTCTACACTGTCCCCCATCAAACACTCCCAGGACAGGTACAGCACGGGGTTAGATACAGAGTAAAGCTCCCTCTACACTGTCCCCATCAAACACTCCCAGGACAGGTACAGCACGGGGTTAGATACAGAGTAAAGCTCCCTCTACACTGTCCCCATCAAACACTCCCAGGACAGGGACAGCACGGGGCGAGATACGGAGTAAAGCTCCCTCTACACTGTCCCCATCAAACACTCCCAGGACAGGTACAGCACGGGGTTAGATACAGAGTAAAGCTCCCTCTACACTGTCCCCATCAAACACTCCCAGGACAGGTACAGCACGGGGTTAGATACAGAGTAAAGCGCCCTCTACACTGTCCCCATCAAACACTCCCAGGACAGGTACAGCACGGGGTGAGATACAGAGTAAAGCTCCCTCTACACTGTCCCCATCAAACACTCCCAGGACAGGGACAGCACGGGGCGAGATACGGAGTAAAGCTCCCTCTACACTGTCCCCATCAAACACTCCCAGGACAGGTACAGCACGGGGTTAGATACAGAGTAAAGCTCCCTCTACACTGTCCCCATCAAACACTCCCAGGACAGGTACAGCACGGGGTTAGATACAGAGTAAAGCTCCCTCTACACTGTTATCATCAAACACTCCCAGGACAGGTACAGCACGGGGTTAGATACAGAGTAAAGCTCCCTCTACACTGTCCCCATCAAACACTCCCAGGACAGGTACAGCACGGGGTTAGATACAGAGTAAAGCTCCCTCTACACTGTCCCCATCAAACACTCCCAGGACAGGTACAGCACGGGGTTAGATACAGAGTAAAGCTCCCTCTACACTGTCCCCATCAAACACTCCCAGGACAGGTACAGCACGGGGTTAGATACAGAGTAAAGCTCCCTCTACACTGTCCCCATCAAACACTCCCAGGACAGGTACAGCACGGGGTTAGATACAGAGTAAAGCTCCCTCTACACTGTCCCCATCAAACACTCCCGGGACAGGTACAGCACGGGGTTGAATACAGAGTAATTCTCCCTCTAAACTGTCCCCCATCAAACACTCCCAGGACAGGTACAGCACAGGGTTAGATACAGAGTAATTCTCCCTCTAAACTGTCCCCATCAAACACTCCCACGACAGGTACAGCACGGGGTTAGATACAGAGTAAAGCTCCCTCTGCACTGTCCCCATCAAACACGCCCAGGACAGGTACAGCACGGGGTTAGATACAGAGTAAATCTCCCTCTACACTGTCCCCATCAAACACTCCCAGGACAGGTACAGCACGGGGTTAGATACAGAGTAAATCTCCCTCTACACTGTCCCCATCAAACACTCCCAGGACAGGGACAGCACGGGGTTAGATGCAGAGTAAAGCTACCTCTACACTGTCGCCATCAAGCACTCCCAGGACAGGTACAGCATGGGGTTAGATACAGAGTAAAGCTTCCTCTACACTGTCCCCCATCAAATACTCCCAGGACAGGTACAGCACGGGGTTAGATACAGAGTAAAGCTCCCTCTACACTGTCCCCATCAAACACTCCCAGGACAGGTACAGCACGGGGTTAGATACAGAGTAAAGCTCCCTCTACACTGTCCCCATCAAACACTCCCAGGACAGGGACAGCACGGGGCGAGATACGGAGTAAAGCTCCCTCTACACTGTCCCCATCAAACACTCCCAGGACAGGTACAGCACGGGGTTAGATACAGAGTAAAGCTCCCTCTACACTGTCCCCATCAAACACTCCCAGGACAGGTACAGCACGGGGTTAGATACAGAGTAAATCTCCCTCTACACTGTCCCCATCAAACACTCCCAGGACAGGGACAGCACGGGGTTAGATGCAGAGTAAAGCTACCTCTACACTGTCGCCATCAAGCACTCCCAGGACAGGTACAGCATGGGGTTAGATACAGAGTAAAGCTTCCTCTACACTGTCCCCCATCAAACACTCCCAGGACAGGTACAGCACGGGGTTAGATACAGAGTAAAGCTCCCTCTACACTGTCCCCATCAAACACTCCCAGGACAGGTACAGCACGGGGTTAGATACAGAGTAAAGCTCCCTCTACACTGTCCCCATCAAACACTCCCAGGACAGGGACAGCACGGGGCGAGATACGGAGTAAAGCTCCCTCTACACTGTCCCCATCAAACACTCCCAGGACAGGTACAGCACGGGGTTAGATACAGAGTAAAGCTCCCTCTACACTGTCCCCATCAAACACTCCCAGGACAGGTACAGCACGGGGTTAGATACAGAGTAAAGCTCCCTCTACACTGTCCCCATCAAACACTCCCAGGACAGGTACAGCACGGGGTGAGATACAGAGTAAAGCTCCCTCTACACTGTCCCCATCAAACACTCCCAGGACAGGGACAGCACGGGGTTAGATGCAGAGTAAAGCTACCTCTACACTGTCGCCATCAAGCACTCCCAGGACAGGTACAGCATGGGGTTAGATACAGAGTAAAGCTTCCTCTACACTGTCCCCCATCAAACACTCCCAGGACAGGTACAGCACGGGGTTAGATACAGAGTAAAGCTCCCTCTACACTGTCCCCATCAAACACTCCCAGGACAGGTACAGCACGGGGTTAGATACAGAGTAAAGCTCCCTCTACACTGTCCCCATCAAACACTCCCAGGACAGGGACAGCACGGGGCGAGATACGGAGTAAAGCTCCCTCTACACTGTCCCCATCAAACACTCCCAGGACAGGTACAGCACGGGGTTAGATACAGAGTAAAGCTCCCTCTACACTGTCCCCATCAAACACTCCCAGGACAGGTACAGCACGGGGTTAGATACAGAGTAAAGCGCCCTCTACACTGTCCCCATCAAACACTCCCAGGACAGGTACAGCACGGGGTGAGATACAGAGTAAAGCTCCCTCTACACTGTCCCCATCAAACACTCCCAGGACAGGGACAGCACGGGGCGAGATACGGAGTAAAGCTCCCTCTACACTGTCCCCATCAAACACTCCCAGGACAGGTACAGCACGGGGTTAGATACAGAGTAAAGCTCCCTCTACACTGTCCCCATCAAACACTCCCAGGACAGGTACAGCACGGGGTTAGATACAGAGTAAAGCTCCCTCTACACTGTTATCATCAAACACTCCCAGGACAGGTACAGCACGGGGTTAGATACAGAGTAAAGCTCCCTCTACACTGTCCCCATCAAACACTCCCAGGACAGGTACAGCACGGGGTTAGATACAGAGTAAAGCTCCCTCTACACTGTCCCCATCAAACACTCCCAGGACAGGTACAGCACGGGGTTAGATACAGAGTAAAGCTCCCTCTACACTGTCCCCATCAAACACTCCCAGGACAGGTACAGCACGGGGTTAGATACAGAGTAAAGCTCCCTCTACACTGTCCCCATCAAACACTCCCAGGACAGGTACAGCACGGGGTTAGATACAGAGTAAAGCTCCCTCTACACTGTCCCCATCAAACACTCCCAGGACAGGTACAGCACGGGGTTAGATACAGAGTAAACCTCCCTCTACACTGTCCCCATCAAACACTCCCAGGACAGGTACAGCACGGGGTTAGATACAGAGTAAACCTCCCTCTACACTGTCCCCATCAAACACTCCCAGGACAGATACAGCACGGGGTTAGATACAGAGTAAAGCTCCCTCTACACTGTCCCCATCAAACACTCCCAGGACAGGTACAGCACGGGGTTAGATACAGAGTAAAGCTCCCTCTACACTGTCCCCATCAAACACTCCCAGGACAGGTGTAGGGCGCTGAAGGAGGTTACAGGGATAGGGAGGGGTGTAGGGGCTGGAGGAGGTTACAGAGATAGGGAGGGGTGTAGGGGCTGGAGGAGGTTACAGAGATAGGGAGGGGTGTAGGGGCTGGAGGAGATTACAGAGATCGGGAGGGAGGTGTAGGGACTGGAGGAGATTACAGAGATAGGGTGGGAGGTGTAGGGACTGGAGGAGGTTACAGAGATAGGGTGGGAGGTGTAGGGACTGGAGGAGGTTACAGAGATAGGGAGGGAGGTGTAGGGACTGGAGGAGGTTACAGAGATAGGGTGGGAGGTGTAGGGACTGGAGGAGGTTACAGAGATAGGGAGGGAGGTGTAGGGACTGGAGGAGGTTACAGAGATAGGGAGGGAGGTGTAGGGACTGGAGGAGGTTACAGAGATTTGGAGAGGAACAGGGACTCAGTGTGATATCTGTCACGGGGGATGGTTAGTGCGTATGGATGCTGCAGGGTCTTGGATGAGCAGAGGTTTCCAGAGGGGAGAATGTGTGAGATCCACCGGGAGAGAGGTGGAATTGTTGAGTCTGGAGGTACTCTGGGCGTTGATGAGGGTTTCTAGAGCAGAGCAGCTCAGACAAGGTAACAGTCGAGCGATGGCTGGAGAGCGGAAAGAAATGGGGTTAGCAATCAAACGAGGTCAGAGATAGAATGACAATAATCCCCAGTGTTCCCGACAGATGACAATGCAAATATTCATCACCCCTCATTCACCCGAGAAAAACAGTGGAAACTCACCGCCTTATATCTGATATTGTGCCTCAGGACTGAGTTCCCTCCATTGTCTGAATCTTCAAAGTAGATCCGGAATGTGTTCCCCTCACTCACATTCCTGACTGTCAGTTGTGGTCTGTCAGGCTCACCTGCAGAGCGAGCGAGAATGTTAATAAATGGCCCCTACACACCTCTCACTCCGACACTACACTTCCCACATAGTGCAGGCGGAGCACAGGATTAATGGGCTGATGCAAAAGGATGGCACAATGAGCCGGGTGTGAGGGCAGTGGGAGAGGGAAGGAGGCAACAGTGAAGAGGAGGGGGGGGGGGCGGAGGGGGCACATGCACTGCCTCTTTCTAAAGCATACTCCATCCCTCAGGTGCTGATCGGGTTAGGAACCGATCACCAGTTTCGTACCTCAGCCCCTTCAGCCTTCCATTACCTGTCGAGCATCCCCACTCAAAGTAGACTTTGTAGACTATTTGATGCAATGTGTTCAACTCGACTCTGTCGACTGTTTGCTGTTTAAATAAACTCTGGAGACTGTTTGTTGCCATTTGTTGTTTAAATTGAGTCTGTAGACTGTTTGCTGTTTAAATAAACTCTGTAGACTGTTTGCTGTTTAAATAGACTCTGTAGACTGTTTGCTGTTTAAATAGACTCTGTAGACTGTTTGCTGTTTAAATAGACTCTGTAGACTGTTTCTTGTTTAAATAGACTCTGTAGACTGTTTCCTGTTTAAATAGACTCTGTCGACTGTTTGCTGTTTAAATAGACTCTGTAGACTGTTTCTTGTTTAAATAGACTCTGTAGACTGTTTCCTGTTTAAATAGACTCTGTAGACTGTTTCCTGTTTAAATAGACTCTGTAGACTGTTTGCTGTTTAAATAGACTCTGTAGACTGTTTCCTGTTTAAATAGACTCTGTAGACTGTTTGCTGCAGTGTGCTGTTTAAAGAGCACATATTTACCTTGTGTTCTGCTGTAAATCCCCACTTTGCTTCAAATCGCTGGCCGGCACAGGGGTTTATTTTCAACACAAGGCAGTCTCCCCAACCCCAGAGGGTGAGTTGTGCCTCAGCCATCGCTGACGAAGCCCACGACAAGACTCAAAGGTTGCAAGCGAGATATTTTGGTGTCACTGCGATGGGAGTGAGTCAAATTTAAAACAAGTGGATAACTCCCTTTACCTTCAGGGAAGGGAGTGAGGCCATTTGGCCCATCGTGTCTTTGAAAGTTTTATCGAATTAGTCCCCACTCTCCCCTGCACCTTCCATGTCCCCGCAGATTTGTACCCCTTTTACAATTGGCCCCCTGTGAAGGTTCCAATTGAACCTGATTCCGCCGCCCTTTCAGGCAGTGCAACTCTTTCCAGGTCACAACCCTTCTGTCGCTGTGACGTCTTGATCTCTCAATGTGGCGAACAGGCCCCCCAGAGTCTTGCTGTGCACATACTAGCCGCCATCATTTCCTGCGTTGAAAGCCTAAACCCACCCTCCCTCCTCCATTGGATGGGGTGCACTGGGCTAGGGATAGGAGCCTGGGAAGTGGGCAATCAGGGAAGGACAAGCGGAGGAGCATCGAGTAAAGGCAAGATGAAGATTTACCTCCTGTGCGATGGTAAAGGTGAGGTCACGACCCCAATGAAAAGCCCCATGACCATGGAATGGTTTGCAGAATGATGGTGTGGATGCATGGAGGAGAGAGGTTGAACGGATAAGTTAGATCACAATGCAAACACAACAGTGCATAACACACAGCCTCACAGTACATATTCACCCACCTCGCATCCCCCAATCCCATTGACCAATCCCTCGCGAACAAAGAAAATTACAGCACAGGAACAGGCCCTTCGGCCCTCCAAGCCTGCACCGACCATGCTGCCCCGATTGAACTAAAACCCCCTCCCCTTCCGGGGACCATATCCCTCTATTCCCATTCTATTCATGTATTTGTCAGGACGCCCCTTAAAACTCACTATCGTATCCACTTCCACTACCTCCCCCGGCAGCGAGTTCCAGGCACCCACCACCCTCTGTGTAAAAAATCTGCTTCATACATCTCCTTTAAACCTTGCCCCTCGCACCTTAAACCT
>NW_027593541.1:17500-30552 GCF_964213995.1 Mustelus asterias
GGGAGTGCCGCACTGTCAGAGGGTCAGTGCTGAGGGAGTGCCGCACTGTCAGAGGGTCAGTACTGAGGGAGTGCCGCACTGTCAGAGGGTCAGTGCTGAGGGAGTGCCGCACTGTCAGAGGGTCAGTGCTGAGGCAGTGCCGCACTGTCAGAGGGTCAGTACTGAGGGAGTGCCGCACTGTCAGAGGGTCAGTACTGAGGGAGTGCCGCACTGTCAGAGGGTCAGTGTTGAGGGAGTGCCGGACTGTCAGAGGGTCAGTACTGAGGGAGTGCTGCACTGTCAGAGGGTCAGTGCTGAGGGAGTGCCGCACTGTCAGAGAGTCAGTACTGAGGGGTGCCGCACTGTCAGAGGGTTAGTGCTGAGGGAGTGCCACACTGTCAGAGGGTCAGTGCTGAGGGAGTGCCGCACTGTCAGAGGGTCAGTGCTGAGGGAGTGCCGCACTGTCAGAGGGTCAGTGCTGAGGGAGCGCCACACTGTCAGAGGGTCAGTACTGAGGGAGTGCCGTACTGTCAGAGGGTCAGTGCTGAGGGAGTGCCACACTGTCAGAGGGTCAGTGCTCAGGGAGTGCCGCACTGTCAGAGGGTCAGTGCTGAGGGAGTGCTGCACTGTCAGAGGGTCAGTACTGAGAGAGCGCTGCACTGTCAGAGGGTCAGTGCTGAGGGAGTGCCGCACTGTCAGAGGGTCAGTGCTGAGGGAGCGCCGCACTGTCAGAGGGTCAGTGAGGGAGTGCTGCACTGTCAGAGGGTCAGTACTGAGGGAGTGCCGCACTGTCAGAGGGTCAGTGCTGAGGGAGCGCCGCACTGTCAGAGGGTCAGTGAGGGAGTGCCGCACTGTCAGAGGGTCAGTGCTGAGGGAGTGCCGCACTGTCAGAGGGTCAGTGCTGAGGGAGTGCCGCACTGTCAGAGGGTCAGTGCTGAGGGAGCGCCGCACTGTCAGAGGGTCAGTGAGGGAGTGCCGCACTGTCAGAGGGTCAGTGCTGAGGGAGCGCTGCACTGTCAGAGGGTCAGTGAGGGAGTGCCGCACTGTCAGAGGGTCAGTGAGGGAGTGCCGCACTGTCAGAGGGTCAGTGAGGGAGTGCCGCACTGTCAGAGGGTCAGTGCTGAGGGAGTGCCGCACTGTCAGAGGGTCAGTGCTGAGGGAGTGCCGCACTGTCAGAGGGTCAGTGCTGAGGGAGTGCCGCACTGTCAGAGGGTCAGTACTGAGGGAGTGCCGCACTGTCAGAGGGTCAGTGCTGAGGGAGTGCCGCACTGTCAGAGGGTCAGTGCTGAGGGAGTGCCGCACTGTCAGAGGGTCAGTGCTGAGGGAGTGCCGCACTGTCAGAGGGTCAGTGCTGCGGGAGCGCCGCACTGTCAGAGGGTCAGTGAGGGAGTGCCGCACTGTCAGAGGGTCAGTGCTGAGGGAGTGCCGCACTGTCAGAGGGTCAGTGCTGAGGGAGCGCCGCACTGTCAGAGGGTCAGTGAGGGAGTGCCGCACTGTCAGAGGGTCAGTGCTGAGGGAGCGCCGCACTGTCAGAGGGTCAGTGAGGGAGTGCCGCACTGTCAGAGGGTCAGTGAGGGAGTGCCGCACTGTCAGAGGGTCTGTGCTGAGGGAGTGCCGCACTGTCAGAGGGTCAGTACTGAGGGAGTGCCGCACTGTCAGAGGGTCAGTGCTGAGGGAGTGCCGCACTGTCAGAGGGTCAGTGTTGAGGGAGTGCCGCACTGTCAGAGGGTCAGTACTGAGGGAGTGCTGCACTGTCAGAGGGTCAGTGCTGAGGGAGTGCCGCACTGTCAGAGAGTCAGTACTGAGGGGTGCCGCACTGTCAGAGGGTCAGTGCTGAGGGAGTGCCGCACTGTCAGAGGGTCAGTGCTGAGGGAGTGCCGCACTGTCAGAGGGTCAGTGCTGAGGGAGCGCCGCACTGTCAGAGGGTCAGTGAGGGAGTGCCGCACTGTCAGAGGGTCAGTGCTGAGGGAGCGCCGCACTGTCAGAGGGTCAGTGAGGGAGTGCCGCACTGTCAGAGGGTCAGTGAGGGAGTGCCGCACTGTCAGAGGGTCAGTGCTGAGGGAGTGCCGCACTGTCAGAGGGTCAGTACTGAGGGAGTGCCGCACTGTCAGAGGGTCAGTGCTGAGGGAGTGCCGCACTGTCAGAGGGTCAGTGCTGAGGGAGTGCCGCACTGTCAGAGGGTCAGTGCTGAGGGAGTGCCGCACTGTCAGAGGGTCAGTGCTGCGGGAGCGCCGCACTGTCAGAGGGTCAGTGAGGGAGTGCCGCACTGTCAGAGGGTCAGTGCTGAGGGAGTGCCGCACTGTCAGAGGGTCAGTGCTGAGGGAGCGCCGCACTGTCAGAGGGTCAGTGAGGGAGTGCCGCACTGTCAGAGGGTCAGTGCTGAGGGAGCGCCGCACTGTCAGAGGGTCAGTGAGGGAGTGCCGCACTGTCAGAGGGTCAGTGAGGGAGTGCCGCACTGTCAGAGGGTCAGTGCTGAGGGAGTGCCGCACTGTCAGAGGGTCAGTACTGAGGGAGTGCCGCACTGTCAGAGGGTCAGTGCTGAGGGAGTGCCGCACTGTCAGAGGGTCAGTGTTGAGGGAGTGCCGCACTGTCAGAGGGTCAGTACTGAGGGAGTGCTGCACTGTCAGAGGGTCAGTGCTGAGGGAGTGCCGCACTGTCAGAGAGTCAGTACTGAGGGGTGCCGCACTGTCAGAGGGTCAGTGCTGAGGGAGTGCCGCACTGTCAGAGGGTCAGTGCTGAGGGAGCGCCACACTGTCAGAGGGTCAGTACTGAGGGAGTGCCGCACTGTCAGAGGGTCAGTACTGAGGGAGTGCCGTACTGTCAGAGGGTCAGTGCTGAGGGAGTGCCACACTGTCAGAGGGTCAGTGCTCAGGGAGTGCCGCACTGTCAGAGGGTCAGTGCTGAGGGAGTGCTGCACTGTCAGAGGGTCAGTACTGAGAGAGCGCTGCACTGTCAGAGGGTCAGTGCTGAGGGAGTGCCGCACTGTCAGAGGGTCAGTGCTGAGGGAGTGCCGCACTGTCAGAGGGTCAGTGCTGAGGGAGCGCCGCACTGTCAGAGGGTCAGTGAGGGAGTGCTGCACTGTCAGAGGGTCAGTACTGAGGGAGTGCCGCACTGTCAGAGGGTCAGTGCTGAGGGAGCGCCGCACTGTCAGAGGGTCAGTGAGGGAGTGCCGCACTGTCAGAGGGTCAGTGTTGAGGGAGTGCCGCACTGTCAGAGGGTCAGTGCTGAGGGAGTGCCGCACTGTCAGAGGGTCAGTGCTGAGGGAGCGCCGCATTGTCAGAGGGTCAGTGAGGGAGTGCCGCACTGTCAGAGGGTCAGTGCTGAGGGAGCGCCGCACTGTCAGAGGGTCAGTGAGGGAGTGCCGCACTGTCAGAGGGTCAGTGAGGGAGTGCCGCACTGTCAGAGGGTCAGTGCTGAGGGAGTGCCGCACTGTCAGAGGGTTAGTACTGAGGGAGTGCCGCACTGTCAGAGGGTCAGTGCTGAGGGAGTGCCGCACTGTCAGAGGGTCAGTGCTGAGGGAGTGCCGCACTGTCAGAGGGTCAGTGCTGAGGGAGTGCCGCACTGTCAGAGGGTCAGTGCTGCGGGAGCGCCGCACTGTCAGAGGGTCAGTGAGGGAGTGCCGCACTGTCAGAGGGTCAGTGCTGAGGGAGTGCCGCACTGTCAGAGGGTCAGTGCTGAGGGAGTGCCGCACTGTCAGAGGGTCAGTGCTGAGGGAGCGCCGCACTGTCAGAGGGTCAGTGAGGGAGTGCCGCACTGTCAGAGGGTCAGTGCTGAGGGAGCGCCGCACTGTCAGAGGGTCAGTGAGGGAGTGCCGCACTGTCAGAGGGTCAGTGAGGGAGTGCTGCACTGTCAGAGGGTCAGTGCTGAGGGAGTGCCGCACTGTCAGAGGGTCAGTACTGAGGGAGTGCCGCACTGTCAGAGGGTCAGTGCTGAGGGAGTGCCGCACTGTCAGAGAGTCAGTACTGAGGGAGTGCCGCACTGTCAGAGGGTCAGTGCTGAGGGAGTGCCGCACTGTCAGAGAGTCAGTACTGAGGGAGTGCCGCACTGTCAGAGGGTCAGTGCTGAGGGAGTGCCGCACTGTCAGAGGGTCAGTACTGAGGGAGTGCCGCACTGTCAGAGGGTCAGTGCTGAGGGAGTGCCGCACTGTCAGAGGGTCAGTGCTGAGGGAGTGCCGCACTGTCAGAGGGTCAGTGCTGAGGGAGTGCCGCACTGTCAGAGGGTCAGTGCTGCGGGAGCGCCGCACTGTCAGAGGGTCAGTGAGGGAGTGCCGCACTGTCAGAGGGTCAGTGCTGAGGGAGTGCCGCACTGTCAGAGGGTCAGTGCTGAGGGAGTGCCGCACTGTCAGAGGGTCAGTGCTGAGGGAGCGCCGCACTGTCAGAGGGTCAGTGAGGGAGTGCCGCACTGTCAGAGGGTCAGTGCTGAGGGAGCGCCGCACTGTCAGAGGGTCAGTGAGGGAGTGCCGCACTGTCAGAGGGTCAGTGCTGAGGGAGTGCCGCACTGTCAGAGGGTCAGTACTGAGGGAGTGCCGCACTGTCAGAGGGTCAGTGCTGAGGGAGTGCCGCACTGTCAGAGGGTCAGTGCTGAGGGAGTGCCGCACTGTCAGAGGGTCAGTGCTGAGGGAGTGCCGCACTGTCAGAGGGTCAGTACTGAGGGAGTGCCGCACTGTCAGAGGGTCAGTACTGAGGGAGTGCTGCACTGTCAGAGGGTCAGTACTGAGGGAGTGCCGCACTGTCAGAGTGTCAGTACTGAGAGGGTGCCGCACTGTCAGAGGGTCAGTGCTGAGGGAGTGCCGCACTGTCAGAGGGTCAGTGCTGAGGGAGTGCTGCACTGTCAGAGGGTCAGTGCTGAGGGAGTGCCGCACTGTCAGAGGGTCAGTACTGAGGGAGTGCCGCACTGTCAGAGGGTCAATACTGAGGGAGTGCTGCACTGTCAGAGGGTCAGTGAGGGAGTGCCGCACTGTCAGAGGGTCAGTGCTGAGGGAGTGCCGCACTGTCAGAGGGTCAGTGCTGAGGGAGTGCCGCACTGTCAGAGGGTCAGTGCTGAGGGCGCGCCGCACTGTCAGAGGGTCAGTGAGGGAGTGCCGCACTGTCAGAGGGTCAGTGCTGAGGGAGCGCCGCACTGTCAGAGGGTCAGTGAGGGAGTGCCGCACTGTCAGAGGGTCAGTGAGGGAGTGCCGCACTGTCAGAGGGTCAGTGCTGAGGGAGTGCCGCACTTTCAGAGGGTCAGTACTGAGGGAGTGCCGCACTGTCAGAGGGTCAGTGCTGAGGGAGTGCCGCACTGTCAGAGGGTCAGTGCTGAGGGAGTGCCGCACTGTCAGAGGGTCAGTGCTGAGGGAGTGCCACACTGTCAGAGGGTCAGTGCTGAGGGAGTGCCGCACTGTCAGAGGGTCAGTGCTGAGGGAGTGCCGCACTGTCAGAGGGTCAGTACTGAGGGAGTGCCGCACTGTCAGAGGGTCAATACTGAGGGAGTGCTGCACTGTCAGAGGGTCAGTACTGAGGGAGTGCCGCACTGTCAGAGGGTCAGTACTGAGGGAGTGCCGCACTGTCAGGGGTCAGTACTGAGGGAGTGCCGCACTGTCAGAGGGTCAGTGCTGAGGGAGTGCCGCACTGTCAGAGGGTCAGTACTGAGGGAGTGCCGCACTGTCAGAGAGTCAGTGCTGAGGGAGTGCCGCACTGTCAGAGGGTCAGTACTGAGGGAGTGCCGCACTGTCAGAGGGTCAGTGCTGAGGGAGTGCCGCACTGTCAGAGGGTCAGTGCTGAGGGAGTGCCGCACTGTCAGAGGGTGAGTGCTGAGGGAAAGGTTGAGGTAGTGACAATATTAGAATATGTCCGTGTGTCTGAGTGTGCTGAGGTGTTGCTGTGTCTGACCTCTGACCTTACCTGCCTCTTTGACCCAGATTGATTTGGTGACTGTTCCTAGTCTGTTGTTGGCTATACACCGGTACTCCCCCAGGTCAGCGACACTCTGAACTCCAACCTATCGAATAGAGAGTGGACACACATTGTTACAGAGATTCCCACTCTCACAGTATCAACAAATCCTCAGAACAACACTCCATTCAGCTACCAGAGGCCCCAATCCCGTGGGAGTGAGCCCCACATTCTCCCCCAATCCCGTGGGAGCGAGCCCCACATTCTCCCCCACTCCCCATGGGAGCGAGCCCCACATTCTCCCCAATCCCGTGGGAGCGAGCCCCACATTCCCCCCACTCCCCGTGGGAGCGAGCCCCACATTCTCCCCACTCCCCGTGTGAGCGAGCCCCACATTCATAAGAACATAAGAAATAGGAGCAGGAGTAGGCCATCTAGCCCCTCGAGCCTGCCCCGCCATTCAATAAGATCATGGCTGATCTGACGTGGATCAGTACCACTTACCCGCCTGATCCCCATAACCCTTAATTCCCTTACCGATCAGGAATCCATCCATCTGCGCTTTAAACATATTCAGCGAGGTAGCCTCCACCACCTCAGTGGGCAGAGAATTCCAGAGATTCACCACCCTCTGGGAGAAGAAGTTCCTCCTCAACTCTGTCTTAAACCGACCCCCCTTTATTTTGAGGCTGTGTCCTCTAGTTTTAACTTCCTTACTAAGTGGAAAGAATCTCTCCGCCTCCACCCTATCCAGCCCCCGCATTATCTTATAAGTCTCCATAAGATCCCCCTCATCCTTCTAAACTCCAACGAGTACAAACCCAATCTCCTCAGCCTCTCCTCATAATCCAAACCCCTCATCTCCGGTATCAACCTGGTGAACCTTCTCTGCACTCCCTCCAATGCCAATATATCCTTCCTCATATAAGGGGACCAATACTGCACACAGTATTCCAGCTGCGGCCTCACCAATGCCCTGTACAGGTGCATCAAGACATCCCTGCTTTTATATTCTATCCCCTTCGCAATATAGGCCAACATCCCATTTGCCTTCTTGATCACCTGTTGTACCTGCAGACTGGGCTTTTGCGTCTCATGCACAAGGACCCCCAGGTCCCTTTGCACGGTAGCATGTTTTAATTTGTTTCCATTGAGATAGTAATCCCATTTGTTATTATTTCCTCCAAAGTGTATAACTTCGCATTTCTCAACGTTATACTCCATTTGCCATATCCTCGCCCACTCACTCAGCCTGTCCAAATCTCTCTGCAGATCTTCTCCGTCCTCCACACGATTCACTTTTCCACTTATCTTTGTGTCGTCTGCAAACTTCGTTACCCTACACTCCGTCCCCTCCTCCAGATCATCTATATAAATGGTAAATAGTTGCGGCCCGAGTACCGATCCCTGCGGCACGCCACTAGTTACCTTCCTCCAACCGGAAAAACACCCATTTATTCCGACTCTTTGCTTCCTGTCGGATAGCCAGTCCCCAATCCACTTTAACACACTACCCCCAACTCCGTGTGCCCTAATCTTCTTCAGTAGCCTTTTATGGGGCACCTTATCAAACGCCTTTTGGAAATCCAAAAACACCGCATCCACCGGTTCTCCTCCATCAACCGCCCTAGTCACATCTTCATAAAAATCCAACATGTTCGTCAAGCACGACTTTCCCCTCATGAATCCATGCTGCGTCTGATTGATCGAACCATTTCTATCCAGATGCCCTGCTATCTCCTCTTTAATAATGGATTCCAGCATTTTCCCTACTACAGACGTTAAGCTGACCGGCCTATAGTTACCCGCCTTTTGTCTCCTTCCTTTTTTAAACAGCGGCGTAACATTAGCCGTTTTCCAATCAACCGGCACTACCCCAGAATGCAACGAGTTTTGATAAATAATCACTAACGCATCCACTATTACCTCTGACATTTCTTTCAATACCCTGGGATGCATTCCATCCGGACCCGGGGACTTATCCACCTTCAGTCCCATTAGTCTACCCAGCACTGCCTCTCTCGTAACATTAATTGTATTAAGTATTTCTCCTGCTGCCAACCCTCTATCGTTAATATTTGGCAAACTATTTGTGTCCTCCACCGTGAAGACCGACACAAAAAACTTATTTAAAGACTCAGCCATATCCTCATTTCCCACTATTAACTCCCCCCTCTCGTCCTCCAAGGGTCCAACATTCACTCTAGCCACTCTATTCCTTTTTATATATTTATAAAAACTTTTACTATCATTTTTTATATTAATTGCTAGCCTAGCTTCATAGTCTATCCTTCCTTTCTTTATCGCTTTCTTAGTCTCTCTTTGTTGTTTCTTAAATTTTTCCCAATCACTTGTTTCTCCACTATTTTTGGCCACTCTGTACGCAGCTGTTTTTATTTTAATACTCTCCTTTATTTCCTTCGTTATCCACGGCTGGTTCTCCCTTTTCTTACAATCCTTGTTTTTTGCTGGAATATATTTTTGCTGAGAACTGAAAAGGATCTCCTTAAAAATCCTCCACTGTTCCTCAGCTATCCTACCTGCCAGCCTGCTCTCCCAGTCTACCTTAGCCAATTCATCCCTCATCCTATCATATTTCCCTCTGTTCAAACAGAGGACACTGGTTTGGGACCAAACTTTCTCCTCTTCCATCTGAATCAGAAATTCGACCATATTGTGGTCACTAGACCCAAGAGGGTCCTTCACAATAAGATCCTTAATTCTACCTACCTCGTTACACAATACCAGATCCAAAATAGCTCGTTCCCTCGTCGGTTCCGTAACATGCTGTTCAAGGAAACTATCCCGACAGCATTCTAAGAACTCTTCCTCCATTCCACCCTTACCGACTTGAGTCTGCCAGTCAATGTGCATGTTGAAGTCCCCCATGATTATTGCCGTTCCGTTTTTACACGCATCCCTTATCTGCTTGTTTATAGCCCTCCCTACCTCAACATTATTATTTGGGGGCCTATATACCACACCTACTAGTGTCTTTCTCCCTCTACTATTCCTCATCTCTACCCATAACGATTCCACGTTTTGTTCCTCAGAGCCTATGTCATCCCTCAGTACTACCCTGATATTATCTCTTATTAATAGCGCGACCCCACCACCTTTTCCTTCGTGTCTATTCTTCCTAAACGCCTGATACCCCTGGATATTCATCTCCCAGTCCTGGTCACCTTTCAGCCACGTTTCTGTAATGGCCACTAGATCGTACCCACTCGTGCTGATTTGCACCATCAACTCATTTACCTTGTTCCGAATGCTTCGTGCATTCAGGCAAAGTGTCCTTATTCCAGCTTTTATCTGGACCCGCTTTGATGAGTCGCGAACACCCTCTCCCTCTACTCCCTTATCTAAATTACCGCCTTCATTCACTTGCACCCTCTCCTCTACCATTAATTTTGTAATTCCCCTTACCCCTGCATCCTCCACCCCATCAATTAGTTCCTTGATCCTAGTCAACTCTTCTAGCTCCCCTCCCCCCAACCTATCTAGTTTAAATTCTCCCCAGTAACCTTAGCCAACCTACCGGCCAGGATATTGGTCCCCGTGTGATTCAAGTTCCACCCGTTTTTTGTATACAGATCACCCCTGCCCCTAAAGAGGTCCCAATGGTCCAGGAACCTGAATCCCTGCCCCCTGCACCAGTCCCTCAGCCACACATTCATCTTCCACCTCACTCCATTCCTGCCCTCACCTTCCCGTGGCACAGGCAGTAATCCTGAGATTACTACCTTTGCTTTCCTCTTTCTCAGCTGTCTCCCTAATTCCCTGTACTCCCTTTTCATGACCCCTTCTCCCTTCCTACCCACATCAGCGGTACCAATATGTACCGCTACCTCAGGCTCCTCTCCCTCCCACCTCAGGATTTCCGGGACGCGACTAGCGACATCCTGGATCCCGGCCCCAGGGAGGCAGACCACCATGCGAGAATCCCGCCTACCTCCGCAGAAACGCCTGTCTGTCCCCTTCACCATCGAGTCCCCGATTAATACCGCCTTCCTCCTCTTTTCCTTAGCCCTCTGAGTTACAGGGCTGGACTCCACTGCGGAGACACGGCCACTGCTGCTTCCCCCAGGCGGGCTGTCCCCCCCAGCAGTACTCAAGCAGGAGTACTTGTTGTGCAGGGGCAAATCCACTGGGGTGCTCTCAACCACCCTAGCCTTACCCTTCCTGGCCATCACCCACTTGGCCTCCTCCCGTTGCCCTGGTGTGACCACCTGATGATAGCTCTTGTCTATCACCTCCTCATTCTCCCTCATCAGCCTAAGATCCTCGAGCTGCAGTTCCAGCTCCCTAACACGGTCCCTCAGGAACCGCAGCTCGACACACCCCTCACAGATGTGGATGTCCGGGAGGCCAGATGCCTCCAGGACCTCCCACATCCTACACTGGGAACAACACACTGGTTTCACACTCATACTGGACACTTTATGTCAAGTAAGACAGTGAAAAGTTAATAAGAGTGTAAGGAAACAAAAAAATAAATAATTAATTAAAGTCAGAAAACCCACTCTCTTACCCTCAGCCTGCTCCTGGGAACAAATCCCTGATATTAAACCCAAACAACTGAGATTAAACCCAAACAACTGAGATTAAACCCAAACAACTGATATTAAACCCAGAACAACTGAGATTAAACCCAGAACAACTGAGATTAAACCCAAACAACTGAGATTAAACCCAAAACAACTGAGATTAAACCTAAACAACTGATATTAAACCCAAACAACTGAGATTAAACCCAGAACAACTGATATTAAACCCAAACAACTGAGATTAAATCCAAACAACTGATATTAAATCCAAACAACTGAGATTAAACCCAAACAACTGAGATTAAATCCACAACAACTGGGATTAAACCCGAACAACTGAGATTAAACCCAAACAACTGAGATTAAACCCAAACAACTGAGATTAAATCCAAACAACTGAGATTAAATCCAAACAACTGATATTAAACCCAAACCACTGAGATTAAACCCAAATAACGGAGAGTAAACCCAAACAACTGAGATTAAATCCAAACAACTGAGATTAAACCCACAACAACTGGGTTTAAACCAAAACAACTGAGATTAAATCCAAACAACTGAGATTAAACCCACAACAACTGGGATTAAACCCAAACAACTCCCCGTGGGAGCGAGTCCCACATTCTCCCCACTCCTGTGGGAGCGAGTCCCACATTCTCCCCACTCCCCGTGGGAGCGAGTGCCACAAGGAGGTTGACTGTTAAATGCCCTCTGCGATGGTTTCGCAAGCCAGGCAGCTCAAGGGCAATTAGGAATGGGCAACAAATGCGGGCCCAGTCAACCAAACAACATTTTGTTGAAGTTTTTCATTTTGGACTTATCAGGAGTTGCCTGAGGAAACGCATTTCGGGAGAGACTGCAATCTCGTCTCCTCGGGAAGGGAGTGCTGATTGGCTGATTGGTGGATAGTTGCCATGGCGAATACGGCAGTCAGTCACCATTAACGGCTGGAAGAGCCGTGTTGGAAGGTTTTCTCCCGCGCCCTCGCGGTGAACGTCATCGCAATCCTCCAGCCTTCCTGCCTCAACACCGCGGCCCACAATTTCACCTGGGAACCACTTACCCTCCGCCCTCCCCCTCCCCCTCCGCCCTCCCCCTCCCCCTCCGCCTCCCGCCTCCCCCTCCGCCTCCGCCTCCCCCTCCCGCCTCCCCCTCCCGCCTCCCCTCGCCCACCCGCCTCTGCTCCCCCTCCCGCCTCCCCTCCCCCTCCGCTCCCCCTCCTGCCTCCCCTCCCCCTCCGCTCCACTTCTGCCTACCCTCCCCCTCCCGCCTCCCCTCCCCCTCCCCCTCCCCCTCCCGCCTCCCCTCCTGCCTCCCCTCCCCCTCCCGCCTCCCCCCCGCCTCCCCTCCCCCTCCCGCCTCCCCTCCCCCTGCCCCTCCCCCTCCCGCCTCCCCTCCTGCCTCCCCTCCCCCTCCCGCCTCCCCCCCGCCTCCCATCCCCCTCCCGCCTCCCCTCCCCCTCCCCCTCCCGCCTCCCCTCCCGCCTCCCCTCCCCCTCCCGCCTCCCCCCCGCCTCCCCTCCCCCTCCCGCCTCCCCTCCCGCCTCCCCTCCCCCTCCCCCTCCCGCCTCCCCTCCCCCTCCCCTTCCCGCCTCCCCTCCCCCTCCCGCCTCCCCTCCCGCCTCCCCTCCCCCTCCCGCCTCCCCTCCCCCTCCCACCTCCCACCTCCCATCCCCCTCCCGCCTCCCCTCCCCCTCCCCCTCCTGCCTCCCCTCCCGCCTCCCCTCCCCCTCCCGCCTCCCCTCCCGCCTCCCCTCCCCCTTCCGCACCCCCTCCCCCTCCCGCCTCCCTTCCCCTCCCGCCTCCCCTCCCCCTCCCCCTCCCGCCTCCCCTCCCCCTCCCGCCTCCCCCTCCCCCTCCCGCCTCCGCACCCCCTCCCACCTCCCCTCCCCCTCCCGCCTCCCCTCCCCCTCCCGCCTCCGCACCCCCTTCCGCCTCCGTACCCCCTCCCGCCTCCGCACCCCCCTCCCCCTCCCACCCCTCCCATCCCCCTCCTGCCTCCGCTCCGACCTCCCCCTCCTACTTCCGCTCCCCCTCCCGCCTGCGCTCCCCCTCCCGCCTCCCCTCCCGCCTCCCCTCCCCCTTCCGCACCCCCTCCCCCTCCCGCCTCCCCTCCCCCTCCCGCCTCCCCTCCCCCTCCCGCCTCCCCTCCCCCTCCCGCACCCCCTCCTGCCTCAGTACCCCCTCCCGCCTCCGCACCCCCTCCCCCTCCCGCCTCCGCTCCGACCTCCCCCTCCCACCTCTGCTCCCCGTCCCGCTTCCGCTCCCCCTCCCGCCTCCCCTCCGCCTCCCCTCCCCCGTCCCGTCTCCCCTCCCCCTCCCGCCTCCCCTCCCCCTCCCGCCTCCCCTCCCGCCTCCCCTCCCCCTTCCACACCCCCTCCCCCTCCCGCCTCCCCTCCCCCTCCCGCCTCCGCCTCCCCTCCCCCTCCCGCCTCCGCTCCCCCTCCCCCTCCCCCCCTCCCCCACCTCCGCTCCGACCTCCGCTCCCCCCACAGGGCAGGCCCCGAATGTACTGCCAGCTCCGTGCCGACTCACCTCCAGTGTGCTGACTGACGCGTGCCCGCTGCCCACGGTGAACAAGCCTGCCCGGTCTCCAACCTCCTCACTGCCATGGGTCCAGTTGACGTCAGCCTTGGGGAAGCTCCTGATTGGGCAGG
>NW_027593542.1:0-30546 GCF_964213995.1 Mustelus asterias
GAAAAAGCTGATAATTATGTAAAAACATGACGGCCGGTCGGCAGATTCCCCTCACCTCCCACTCCCCTTACCCCCCATCCCCTCACCCCCACTCCCCCCACCCCCCTCAGAAGTCAGCAGATTCGATAGAAAATAAAATCAATCAAAATATTGAGAAGGAATGTAAAAGCTGGAAATATAAAGACAGAGACTTCTGAGGGGGGTGGGGGGAGTGGGGGTGAGGGGATGGGGGTAAGGGGAGTGGGAGGTGAGGGGAGTGGGGGGGGTGAGGGGAGTGGGGGGGTGAGGGGGGTGGGGGGGGTGAGGGGAGTGGAGGGGGTGAGGGAAGTGAGGGTGAGGGGAGTGGGGGGTTGAGGGGAGTGAGGGTGAGGGGAGTGGGGGGTGAGGGGAGGGGGGGTGAGGGGAGTGAGGGGTGAAGGGAGTGGGGGGTGAGGGGGCGGGGATGAGGGGAGTGGGGGTGAGGGGAGTGGGGGCTGAAGAGAGTGGGGGTTGAAGGGTGCGGGAGGGTGAAGGGAGCGGGGGTGTGAGGGGAGTGGGGGTGTAGGGAGTAGGGGGTGAAGGGGGTGGGGGGTGAGGGGAGTGGGGGTGAGGGGAGTGGGGGTGAGGGGAGTGGGGGTGAGGGGAGTGGGGGTGAGGGGAGTGGGGGTGAGGGGAGTGGGGGTGAGGAGGGTGGGGGGTGAGGGGAGCGGGGGGTGAGGGGAGCGGGGGGTGAGGGGAGCGGGGGGTGAGGGGAGCGGGGGGTGAGGGGAGCGGGGGGTGAGGGGAGCGGGGGTGAGGGGAGCGGGGGGTGAGGGGAGCGGGGGTGAAGGGAGCGGGGGGGTGAAGGGAGCGGGGGGATGAAGGGTGTGGGGTGTGAAGGGTGTGGGGGTGAGGAGGGTGGGGGGTGTGGGGAGTGGGGGGAAGGGAGTGGGTGGTGAAGGGAGATGTGGGTGATGAACGGAGTGGGAATGGAGGGATACAAAAGAATAGTCTAGTTTGGACCAGGGAGTGGCGCGGGCTTGGAGGGCCGAAGGGCCTGTTCCTGTGCTGTATTGTTCTTTGTTCTTTGTTTGTTCTTTGGAGTGGGGTGTGAGGGGAGTGGGGGTGAGAGGAGCGGGGGGTGATGAGAGTGGGGTGTGAGGGGAGTGGGGTGTGAGGGGTGAGGGGAGTGGGGGGTGAGGGGAGTGGGATATGGGGGGAGTGGGGGTTGAGGGGAGTGGGGGGCTGGGGGGTTAGGGGAGTGGGGAGTGAGGGGGGTGGGGGGGTGAGGGGAGTGGGGGGTGAGGGGAGTGGGGGGGTGAGGACTCTTTGTGTTTTATTCTTTTCCTAATCGATCCTATCACAGAGGAGGGGTCTCCACACCCAGCAGCCTCTGCACTCGCTCCATCGGGAAGGGCCCAGCCTCCAATCAAGCCCCATCCCCCCCCCCCCCCCCCCCCCCCTCCCCCAACTCTCCCCAATGAAAATCCAATCCACAAGCGGCCATCTTGAAGTCGGAATGGCAGAGACGGGAATTCTTTCTCTGCGCATGGGAATCAGGAGCAACTATCAGACCCTCTGATTCTTTCTGAACAGATACTGATAGGGCTGCCAGCTTTTTCCCGCATTTTCTGTTTTTGCATTAATGGAGATGAAAGAAAAGAAAACACCAATAAAAAGAGAAAGTTCTGGAAAAGATTCAGCCAGTCTGGCAGCATCAATGGAAGCCGAGTTAACTTCCTGAGTTCAGTATGAATCACAGAATCTCTACAGTGCAGCAGGAGGCCATTTGGCCCATCAGGTCTACACCCACTCTCCAACAGAGCATCCCACCCACGCCCTATCCCCATAACTCCACACATTTATCCTGCTAATCCCCCTAATCTACACATCTTGGGACAATAAGGGGAATTTAGCATGGCCAAAACAACCATAACGAGGGGTGCGGTAATGGGGAGGTGCGTTAACCGCGGGATGCGGTAACGGGGTGTGCGGTAATGGGGGGTGCGGTAGCGGGGAGGTGCGGTAGCGGGGAGGTGCTGTAATGGGGTGGTGCTGTAATGGGGGGGGTGGGGTAACGGGGTGGTGCGGTAATGGGGGGGTGGGGTAACGGGAAGGTGCGGTAATGGGGGGTGAGGTAACGGAGAGGTGCTGAAACGGGGAGGTGCTGTAAAGGGGAGTGCGGTAACGGGGAGGTGCGGTAATGGGGGATGCAGTAGTGGGGGTGCAGTAATGGGGAGCTGTGGTAACAGGGAGGTGCGGTAACGGGGAGTTGTGGTAACGGGGAGTGCGGCAACAGGGGGTGCAGTAACGGGGAGTGCGGTAATGGGGGTGCGGTAATGCGGGGGTGTGGTAAAGGGGGGGTGCGGTGACGATGAGGAGGTGCGGTAATGGGGAGGTGTTGTAACGGGGAAGTGCGGTAATGGGAAGGTGCTGTAATGGTGGTTGTGGCAGTGGCAAGGTGTGGTAATGGGGAGGTGCGGTAATAAGGCGGTGCGGTAATGGGGGGTGCAGTAACAGGGGATGCGGTACCGGGGGGTGCGGTAATGGGGGTGCAGTAACGGGGGTGGGCTAATGGGGGGTGCAGTAACAGGAGGTGCGTTAACACTATGATTCAGAGATTTTCTGTCATTACTGTCAGCTCACTCTCCCCGGGAAAGGATAGGCTCACTTCCCCTCAGAGGATTGTATATTTGGAATTCACAGGAACTCTGTTGTGTGTTTGTCGAGTGTTTTGTGATCAGGTATGTTGAAAGATTTAACTGTTTTGATTAAGCTGTTGTTTCGATTATCCTGGGATGCAACTCACTCTCAGCCTCCAGTTTTGGAAGAGGGAGGAGGTGTAAATTAGGAAAACAATGAGAATGAAGGCTCTTTTTGTTATTACCAGATGCCGGAGCGGTTTGACGAGGGAGTGGTTCGAAACCAGCTGCGTTACTCTGGAATGTTGGAGATGGTGAAAATCCGACGGGCAGGATTCCCAGTGCGGCGGCCATTCCAGGAATTTTATCTCAGGTGTGAATTGGATACTTCCCTCTCTTGTGAACACCTCTTAAAAACATTTAAATGTCTCAGATTTTATATCTGCAAATTCCCTCATAAAGAGCAAGCAGTGGGAGGGATTGGGAGGAAATTAAACAAGAATTTGCTGGGCTACTGGGAGTGCTGTGGGGAATAGAACATAGAACATAGAACAGTACAGCACAGAACAGGCCCTTCGGCCCACGATGTTGTGCCGAGCTTTATCTGAAACCAAGATCAAGCTATCCCACTCCCTATCATCCTGGTGTGCTCCATGTGCCTATCCAATAACCGCTTAAATGTTTCTAAAGTGTCTGACTCCACTATCACTGCAGGCAGTCCATTCCACACCCCAACCACTCTCTGCGTAAAGAACCTACCTCTGATATCCGTCCTGTATCTCCCACCACGAACCCTATAGTTATGCCCCCTTGTAATAGCTCCATCCACCCGAGGAAATAGTCTTTGAACGTTCACTCTATCTATCCCCTTCATCATTTTATACACCTCTATTAAGTCTCCCCTCAGCCTCCTCCGCTCCAGAGAGAACAGCCCTAGCTCCCTCAACCTTTCCTCATATGACCTACCCTCCAAACCAGGCAACATCCTGGTAAATCTCCTCTGCACTCTTTCCAGCGCTTCCACATCCTTCTTATAGTGAGGTGACCAGAACTGCACACAATATTCCAAATGTGGTCTCACCAAGGTCCTGTACAGTTGCAGCATAACCCCACGGCTCCTAAACTCCAACCCCCTGTTAATAAAAGCTAACACACTATAGGCCTTCTTCACAGCTCTATCCACTTGACTGGCAACCTTTAGAGATCTGTGGATATGGACCCCAAGATCTCTCTGTTCCTCCACAGTCTTCAGAACCCTACCTTTGACCCTGTAATCCACATTTAAATTAGTCCTACCAAAATGAATCACCTCACATTTATCAGGGTTAAACTCCATTTGCCATTTTTCAGCCCAGCTTTGCATCCTATCTATGTCTCTTTGCAGCCTACAACAGCCCTCCACCTCATCCACTACTCCACCAATCTTGGTGTCATCAGCAAATTTACTGATCCACCCTTCAGCCCCCTCCTCTAAGTCATTAATAAAAATCACAAAGAGCAGAGGACCAAGCACTGATCCCTGCGGCACACCGCTAGCAACCTGCCTCCAATCCGAAAATTTTCCATCGACCACCACCCTCTGTCTTCGGTCAGACAGCCAGTTACCTATCCAATCGGCCAACTTTCCCTCAATCCCACACCTCCTCACTTTCATCATAAGCCGACCATGGGTAGTTTCAGGAGAAAGCATTTGGAAATATCTTGACAGAGTGACAGGAGGATTGGTAAATAAAGGAACAGGGTTTGGGATCATTAGAAAGGAGCAGAGGAGTGTGAGTGAGTTGCGGATTGGCAGGTGCTGCCTGACAGAGTGGTGGAAGCAGATTCAGCAGGAACTTTCAAAGGGAATTTTATAAATATTGATATAAACTGGGAGTTAACAGCCCCAGGACCCACTGTACTTCCATTCCATATTATAGACTCTGAAATTCCATCGGGGATTCAGTCTCCTGATTGGAGAAACCCCTGGAATTTCCAGAGTCACCTTGTGTACAAACTACCGGTGAGTTCCTGGCACATCCCACCTCCCATTAGTCTGAAGAGCGCCCTCTGTCCTCGAAGATAAATGCCAGTTTTTCTGTGAATACTCAGGGCATCATTGGTTCTGCTGGGCTTCAGAAAGTACCCGCCAGGGTTATTGTGGATGCGCCAGCTTCACACAATGTCCACCAGCTTCACCCGCTCATGGGGCTGCTGAGTTATTCTGGCAGATTCATTTCACAGCTGGTAACCATTAGGTCCACACACAGGTATCCCTCTTTAGCTGTAAGCAGGAGCGCTCACTCATGACATGAAATATTGACAATCTACCTGTACGACAATGCGGATGGTCTTTCGAAGCTGTCGCTATCAGTCGGCTAAAGGCACGCTGATCATAAAGACATCTGCTACTTGGCACACATGGAACATGCTCAGCACTCCAGTCCAAATCAAGAAGGCCCCTCACATTGACCCAACATTGTCCAAAGTCATGGACCTTGTGATACCTGGAAACGCTTCCATGAACTTCCAAGTCTCACCTGACATTCATTCTTAGGTTTTTGGGAGGATGGAGTTCTCCATCACTTCAGAATGTTTACTTTGGGGAATGCAGTTATTATCCCACCACCATTGAGGAAGCCACTGCATTCAGGACACTGTGGTATAGGTCGCATGGAAGAGATCGCCAGGAGCTAGTTTTGGTGGCCTGTCCTGGACCAAGGCATTGAAGCCAAGACCAGACCTTGTTCTTCATGCCAATGTGAGGAACATGCTTCAGCTGGAACCTCTCCATCCATGGGATGGTCCGGAAAACCCTTGGCAGTGCATTTGTGTTGATTTTGCTGGTCGATGTGAAGGTCGATGCAATGTTCCTGGTGGTTGTGAATGCTCATTCCAAATGGCCTCTATTTCTGCTGAGAGCACAATTCAGAGAGAAATGTTCAGCTGTTACAAATTACAGAACAACTTGTGACAGACAATGGACCTCAATATAAAGACTGACAAATCCCCAGGGCCTGATGGAATCTATCCAAGGCTGCTCAGGGAGACGAGAGATGAAATCGCTGGGCCTCTGACGCAAACCTTTGTCTCGTCACTGGACACAGGTGAGGTCCCAGAGGATTGGAGGATAGCTAATGTGGTCCCGTTATTTAAGAAGGGTAGGAAGGATAACCCAGGAAATTATAGGCCGGTGAGCTTGACGTCCGTGGTGGGGAAGTTATAGAAATCATAGAATCATAGAAACCCTACAGTGCAGAAGGAGGCCATTCGGCCCATCGAGTCTGCACCGACCACAATCCCACCCAGGCCCTACCCCCACATATTTTACCCACTAATCCCTCTAACCTACACCTAAAAGTTGTTGGAGAAGATTCTTAGAGATAGGATGTATGCGCATTTAGAAAGGAATAAACTCATGAACGATAGTCAGCATGGTTTTGTGAGAGGGAGGTCATGCCTCACTAACCTGGTGGAGTTTTTTGAAGAAGTGACTAGAATGGTTGACGAGGGAAGGGCCGTGGATGTCGTCTATATGGACTTTAGTAAAGCGTTTGACAAAGTCCCTCATGGTAGGCTGGTGAAAAAGGTTGGATCTCATGGGATAAAGGGGGAGGTGGCTAGATGTGTGGAGAACTGGCTTGGTCACAGAAGACAGAGGGTGGTAGTGGAAGGGTCTTTTTCCGGCTGGAGGCCTGTGACTAGTGGTGTTCAGCAGGGCTCTGTATTGGGACCTCTGCTGTTTGTGATTTATATAAACGATCTGGAAGAAGGTGTAACTGGGGTGATCAGTAAGTTTGCAGATGACACAAAATTGGCAGGACTTGCAGATAGTGAGGAGCATTGTCAGAAGCTACAGAAGGATATAGATAGGCTGGAAATTTGGGCAAAGAAATGGCAGATGGAGTTCAATCCTGATAAATGCGAAGTGATGCATTTTGGTAGAAATAATGTAGGGAGGAGCTATACGATAAATGGCAGAACCATAAAGGGTGTAGATACGCAGAGGGACCTGGGTGTGCAAGTCCACAGATCCTTGAAGGTGACGTCACAGGTGGAGAAGGTGGTGAAGAAGGCATATGGCATGCTTGCCTTTATAGGACGGGGCATAGAGTATAAAAGTTGGGGTCTGATGTTGCAGATGTATAGAACGTTGGTTCGGCCGCATTTGGAATACTGCGTCCAGTTCTGGTCGCCACACTACCAGAAGGACGTGGAGGCTTTGGAGAGAGGACAGAGGAGGTTTACCAGGATGTTGCCTGGTAAGGAGGGGCTTAGTTATGAGGAGAGATTGGGTAAACTTGGGTTGTTCTCCCTGGAAAGACGGAGGATGAGGGGAGACTTAATAGAACATAGAACATTACAGCGCAGAACAGGCCCTTCGGCCCACGATGTTGCACCGACCAGTTAAAAAAAAAAACTGTGACCCTCCAACCTAAACCAATTTCTTTTCGTCCATGAACCTATCTACGGATCTCTTAAACGCCCCCAAACTAGGCGCATTTATAACTGATGCTGGCAGGGCATTCCAATCCCTCACCACCCTCTGGGTAAAGAACCTACCCCTGACATCGGTTCTATAACTACCCCCCCTCAATTTAAAGCCATGCCCCCTCGTGCTGGATTTCTCCATCAGAGGAAAAAGGCTATCACTATCCACCCTATCTAAACCTCTAATCATCTTATATGTTTCAATAAGATCCCCTCTTAGCCGCCGCCTTTCCAGCGAAAACAATCCCAAATCCCTCAGCCTCTCCTCATAGGATCTCCCCTCCATACCAGGCAACATCCTGGTAAACCTCCTCTGCACCCTCTCCAAAGCCTCCACATCCTTCCTGTAATGTGGGGACCAGAACTGCACACAGTACTCCAAGTGCGGCCGCACCAGAGTTGTGTACAGTTGCAACATAACGCTACGACTCCTAAATTCAATCCCCCTACCAATAAACGCCAAGACACCATATGCCTTCTTAACAACCTTATCTACTTGATTCCCAACTTTCAGGGATCTATGCACACATACACCTAGATCCCTCTGCTCCTCCACACTATTCAAAGTCCTCCCGTTAGCCCTATACTCAACACATCTGTTATTCCTACCAAAGTGAATTACCTCACACTTCTCCGCATTAAACTCCATCCGCCACCTCTCGGCCCAACTTTGCAACCTGTCTAAGTCTTCCTGCAAACTACGACACCCTTCCTCACTGTCTACCACACCACCGACTTTGGTGTCATCAGCAAATTTGCTAATCCACCCAACTATACCCTCATCCAGATCATTAATAAATATTACAAACAGCAGTGGCCCCAAAACAGATCCCTGAGGTACACCACTTGTAACCGCACTCCATGATGAATATTTACTATCAACCACCACCCTCTGTTTCCTATCCGCTAGCCAATTCCTGATCCAATTTCCTAGATCACCCCCAATCCCATACATCTGCATTTTCTGCAGAAGCCTACCATGGTGAACCTTATCAAACGCCTTACTAAAATCCATATATACCACGTCCACTGCCTTGCCCCCATCCACCTCCTTGGTCACTTTCTCAAAAAACTCAATAAGGTTAGTAAGGCACGACCTACCTGCCACAAAACCATGCTGACTATCACCTATCAATTCATTACTCTCCAAATAACTATAAATCCTATCCCTTATAATTTTTTCCAACATCTTGCCGACAACAGAAGTGAGACTCACCGGTCTATAATTCCCGGGGAAGTCTCTGTTCCCCTTCTTAAACAATGGGACAACATTCGCTAACCTCCAATCTTCTGGTACTATACCAGAGGCCAACGACGACCTGAAGATCAGAGCCAGAGGCTCTGCAATCACTTCTCTTGCCTCCCAGAGAATCCTTGGATAAATCCCATCCGGACCAGGGGATTTATCTATTTTCAGACCCTCCAGAATATCCTGCACATCCTCCTTATCAACTGTAATACTGTCTATTCTACTCCCCTGCAACCCAGTGTCCTCCTCAGCTATATTCATGTCCCCTTGCGTGAACACCGAAGAGAAATATTGGTTCAATGCTTCACCAATCTCCTCCGGTTCCACACATAACTTCCCTCTGCCATCTATAACTGGCCCTAAACTTGCCCTAACCAACCTTCTGTTCTTGACATACCTATAGAACGCCTTAGGATTCTCTTTAACCCTATCCGCCAAAGTCTTCTCATGTCCCCTTTTAGCCCTTCTAAGCTCGGTGTAATAGAGGTGTATAAAATTATGAAAGGCATAGATAGAGTGAACGGTGGGAAGCTTTTCCCCAGGTCGGTGGTGACGTTCACGAGGGGTCATAGGTTCAAGGTGAAGTGGGGGAGGTTTAACACAGATATCAGAAGGACATATTTTACACAGAGGGTGGTGGGGGCCTGGAATGCGCTGCCAGGCAAGGTGGTGGAGGCGGACACACTGGGAACGTTTAAGACTTATCTAGATTGCCACATGAACGGAGTGGGAATGGAGGGATACAAAAGAATGGTCTAGTTTGGACCAGGGAGCGGCACGGGCTTGGAGGGCCGAAGGGCCTTTTCCTGTGCTGTATTGTTCTTTGTTCTTTGTTCAATTTGTCTCAGCAGTTTGAGAATTGTTTTGATAGATAGTGGAATTCATTATGTCACTTCAGTGCCCTACCATCCATCCACCAATGGATTCACAGAGAGATTTGTTTAAACCATGAAAAATGGTTTAAGGTCATTGAAAGGACATTACTCTATTTGAAAGCATCTGGACACATACTGATGACATCCCGAAACATGCCACATGCTGTGACTAAAACATCTCCACATTCCTACTAACGGGATGGCAGCTGCACACATGCTCTGACCTGCTGATTCCAACAAAAACACAGCAAGTTGAACAAAATCAACAGCGCGACCAAGTGGAGAGATGAGCAGAAAGATCAAAGACTGGAGGTTCCTGTTCGGGACAAGAGGTTTGAGTTCAGATTTATGCAACTGGAGATAAGCAAATTCCTGCTCCTATAATTGTTCAGACACTAACCCACTTTGTATACAGTCCAAACGGTCAATGATCTCACCTGGTGGAAACATATTGTCCAACTGTTGCCAAGCCAACCTCCATTAAGGATGCACAAAGAACAAAGAACAGTACAGCACAGGAAACAGGCCCTTCGGCCCTCCAAGCCTGTGCCGCTCATTGGTCCAACAAGACCATTCGTTTGTAACCCTCCATTCCCAGACTGCTCATGTGACTATCCAGGTAAGTCTTAAACGATGCCAGCGTGCCTGCCTCCACCACCCTACTTGGCTGCGCACTCCAGGCCTCCGCCACTCTCTGTGTAAAAAACATCCCTGGAAAATTGGGCGGAGAGGTGGCAGATGGAATTTAATCCAGATAAATGCCAAGTGATGCATTTTGAAAGAACTAATGTAGGGGGGAGTCATACAATAAATGGCAGAGTCATCAAGAGTACAGAAACACAGAGGGACCTAGGTGTGCAAGTCCACAAATCCTTGAAGGTGGCAGCACAGGTGGAGAAGGTGGTGAAGAAAGCATGTGGTATGCAGGTGAGATCATTGACCGTTTGGACTGTATACAAAGTGGGTTAGTGTCTGAACAATTATAGGAGCAGGAATTTGCTTATCTCCAGTTGCATAATTCTGAACTCGAACCTCTCGTCCTGAACAGGAACCTCCAGTCTTTGATCTTTCTGCTCATCTCTCCATGAGCCCGTTAGCCCTCGTGATCGTCACTTCTGACCTGGGAAAAAGCTTCCCACTGTTCACCCTATCTATACCCTTCATAATTTTGTACACCTCTATTAGGTCTTCCCTCATTCTCCGTCTTTCCTGGGAGAACAAGCCCAGTTGACCCAATCACTCCTCATAGCTAAGACCCTCCATACCAGGCAACATCCTGGTAAACCTCCTCTGTACTCTCTCTAAACCCTCCCACGTCCTTCTGGTAGTGTGGCGACCAGAACTGGACGCAGTACTCCAAATGTGGCCTACCCAACGTTCTATACACCCGCAGCATCAGACTCCAGCTTTTATAGTCTATACCCTGTCCTATAAAGGCAAGCATACCATATGCCTTCTTCACCACCTTCTCCACCTGTGCTGCCACCTTGTCAGGAGATACTGGATAGGTGCAGGAAAAATAGGTTGTTGTAGTGGGAGACTTCAATTTCCCTGGTATAGACTGGAAATCGCTGAGAGCAGGGACTCTGAATGGGGTGGAATTTGTAAAATGCGTACAGGAGGGTTCTTTGGAACAATATGTAGATAGTCCGACTAGAGAGGGGGCTATACTGGACCTAGTACTGGGGAATGAGCCCAGTCAGGTCTTCAAAGTTTCAGTAGGGGAACATGTGGCAAATAGTGACCACAATTCTGTTAGCTTTAGGATAGTGATGGAAAAGGATGAGTGGTGTCCCAAGGGTAAGGTGTTGGATTGGGGGAAGGCTAACTTTAGTGGGATTAGGCAGAAATTGGCAGCTGTTGATTGGGAGAGGCTGTTTGAGGGTAAATCCACATCTGGCATGTGGGAGTCTTTTAAGGAACAGTTGTTAGGGCTGCAGGACAGGCATGTGCCTGTAAAAAAGAAGGATAGGAAGGGTAGGATTCGAGAACCGTGGATAACCAGGGAAATTGAGGGACTGGTCAAAAAGAAAAGAGAGGCGTATGTTACGTCCAGGCAGCTAAAAACGAAGGGAGCTCTGGAGGAGTACAAAGAAAGTAGGAAAGAACTCAAACGGGGAATTAGAAGGGCAAAAAGGGGACACGAAATGTCCTTGGCAGACAGGATTAAGGAGAATCCCAAGGCATTTTATTCATACGTGAGGAACAAAAGTGTTGTCAGGGAAAAAATCGGACCTCTCAGGGACAAAAGTGGGGAATTATGCTTGGAGCCCAAAGAAGTAGGGGAGATCCTAAATGAATACTTTGCGTCGGTATTCACAAAGGAAAGGGATGTGTTGACTGGGAGTGTCTCGGAGGGGAGTGTTGAACCGTTGGAGAAAATCTCCATTACAAGGGAGGAAGTGTTAGGTTTGTTAGAGAATATAATGACTGACAAATCCCCAGGCCCTAATGGAATCTATCCAAGGCTACTCAGGGAGACGAGAGATGAAATCGCTGGGCCTCTGACGCAAATCTTTGTCTCGTCACTGGACGCAGGTGAGGTCCCAAAGGATTGGAGGATAGCTAATGTGGTCCCGTTATTTAAGAAGGGTAGGAAGGATAACCCGGGTAATTATAGGCCGGTGAGCTTGACGTCCGTGGTGGGGAAGTTGTTGGAGAAGATTCTTAGAGATAGGATGTATGCACATTTAGAAAGGAATAAACTCATTAACAATAGCATGGTTTTGTGAGAGGGAGGTCATGCCTCACTAACCTGGTGGAGTTTTTTGAAGAAGTGACCAGAATGGTTGACGAGGGAAGGGCCGTGGATGTCGTCTATATGGACTTTAGTGAAGCGTTTGACAAAGTCCCTCATGGTCGGCTGGTGAAAAAGATTGGATCTCATGGGATAAAGGGGGAGGTGGCCAGATGTGTGGAGAACTGGCTTGGTCACAGAAGACAGAGGGTAGCAGTCGAAGGGTCTCTTTCCGGCTGGAGGCCTGTGACTAGTGGTGTTCATGATGTGGAGATGCCGGCGTTGGACTGGGGTAAACACAGTAAGAAGTTTAACAACACCAGGTTAAAGTCCAACAGGTTTATTTGGTAGCAAAAGCCACACAACCTTTCGAGGCTCTGAGCCCCTTCTTCAGGTGAGTGGGAATTCTGTTCACAAACAGAACTTATAAGTTCTGTTTGTGAACAGAATTCCCACTCACCTGAAGAAGGGGCTCAGAGCCTCGAAAGCTTGTGTGGCTTTTGCTACCAAATAAACCTGTTGGACTTTAACCTGGTGTTGTTAAACTTCTTACTAGTGGTGTTCCGCAGGGCTCTGTATTGGGACTCTGCTGTTTGTGATTTATATAAATGATCTGGAAGAAGGTGTAACTGGGATGATCAGTAAGTTTGCAGATGACACAAAATTGGCAGGACTTGCAGATAGTGAGGAGCATTGTCAGAAGCTACAGAAGGATATAGATAGGCTGGAAATTTGGGCAAAGAAATGGCAGATGGAGTTCAATCCTGATAAATGCCAAGTGATGCATTTTGGAAGAACTAATGTAGGGGGGAGTCATACAATAAATGGCAGAGTCATCAAGAGTATAGAAACACAGAGGGACCTAGGTGCTCAAGTCCACAAATCCTGGAATGCGCTTGTGGACTTGCGCACCGAGGTCCCTCTGTGTTTCTATACTCTTGATGACTCTGCCATTTATTGTATGACTCCCCCCTACATTAGTTCTTCCAAAATGCATCACTTGGCATTTATCTGGATTAAATTCCATCTGCCATTTCTCCGCCCAATTTTCCAGCCTATCTACATCCTGCTGTATTGTCTGACAATGTTCATCGCTATCCGCAAGTCCAGCCATCTTCGTGTCATCCGCAAACTTGCTGATAACACCAGTTACACCTTCTTCCAAATCATTTCTATATATCACAAATAGCGGAGGTCCCAGTACAGAACCCTGCGGAACACCACTGGTCACAGACCTCCAGCCGGAAAAAGACCCTTCGACTGCTACCCTCTGACTCCTATGGCCAAGCCAGTTCTCCACCCATCTAGCCACCTCTCCTTGTATCCCATGAGCCTTAACCTTCTTAACCAACCTGCCATGTGGGACTTTGTCAAATGCCTTACTGCAATCCATATAGACGACATCCACGGCCCTTCCTTCGTCAACCGTTTTTGTCACTCCCTCAAAAACTCCACCAAATTTGTAAGGCACGACCTCCCTCTTACAAAACCATGCTGTCTGTCACTAATGAGATTGTTCCATTCTAAATGCGCATACATCCTGTCTCTAAGAATCCTCTCCAACAACTTCCCTACCACGGGCGTCAAGCTCACCGGCCTATAATTTCCTGGGTTATCCCTGCTACCCTTCTTAAACAACGGGACCACATTCGCTATCCTCCATTCCTCAGGGACCTCACCTGTGTCCAATGAAGAGACAAAGATTTCGGTCAGAGGCCCAGCAATTACATCTCTTGTCTCCCTGAGCAGTCTAGGATAGATGCCATCAGGCCCTGGGGATTTGTCAGTTTTAATGTTACCTAAAAAACCTAACACTTCCTCCCTTGTAATGGAGATTCTCTCTCACGGGTCAACACCTCCCTCCGAGACACTCCCAGTCAACAAGTCCCTCTTGTTGAGGGGGGATTTAATAGTGGGAAATGAGGAATTGGCTGAAACTTTAAATAAGTTTTTTGTGTCGGTCTTCACGGTGGAAGACACAAATAGTTTACCGAATATTAACGATAGAGGGTTGGTAGGAGGAGAGGTACTCAATACAATTAATGTTACCAGGGAGGCAGTGCTTGGTAGACTAATGGGACTGAAGGTGGACAAGTCCCCGGGCTCGGATGGAATGCATCCCAGGGTACTGAAAGAAATGTCAGAGGTAATAGCGGATGCGTTAGTGATTATTGATCAAAATTCGTTGGACTCTGGGGTAGTGCCGGCGGATTGGAAAACGGCTAATGTTACACCGCTGTTTAAAAAAGGAAATAGACAAAAGGCGGGTAACTACAGGCCGGTTAGCTTAACGTCTGTAGTTGGGAAAATGCTGGAATCCATCATTAAAGAAGAAATAGCAGGCCATCTGGATAAGAATGGTTCGATTAAGCAGACGCAGCATGGATCCATGAGGGGAAAGTCGTGCTTGACAACTTGTTGGATTTTTATGAAAATGTAACTCGTGCGGTTGACGGAGGGGAACCATGCGGTGTTTTTGGATTTCCAAAAGGCGTTTGATAAGGTGCCTCACAAAAGGTTGTTGAAGAAGATTTGGTCACACGGAGTTGGGGATAGGGTGTTAGCATGGATTGGGGATTGGCTATCCGACAGGAAGCAGAGAGTCGGAATAAATGGGTGCTTTTCTGGTTGGCGGATGGTAACTAGTGGCGTTCCGCAGGGATCGGTTCTGAGGCCTCAACTATGTACCATTTATATAGACGATCTGGAGGAGGGGACTGAGTGTAGGGTAACAAAGTTTGCTGACGACACAAAGATAAGTGGAAAAGTCAATCGTGTGGAGGGCGTAGAAGGTCTGCAGAGAGATTTGGACAGGCTGAGTGAGTGGGCGAGGATCTGGCAGATGGAGTATAACGTTAACAAATGCGAGGTTATTCACTTTGGAAGAAATAATAGCAAATTGGATTATTATCTAAATGGAAAGAAATTACAACATGCTGCTGTGTAGAGGGACCTGGGGGTCCTTGTGCATGAGACGCAAAAACCCAGTCTGCAGGTACAACAGGTGATCAAGAAGGCAAATGGGATGTTGGCCTATATAAGGGGGATAGAATATAAAAGCAGAGATGTCTTGCTGCATCTGTACAGGGCATTGGTGAGGCCGCAGCTGGAATACTGTGTGCAGTATTGGTCCCCTTATTTGCGGAAGGATATATTGGCCTTGGAGGGAGTGCAAAGAAGGTTCACCAGGTTGATACCAGAGATGAGGGGTGTTGATTATGAGGAGAGACTGAGCAGATTGGGTTTGTACTCGTTGGAATTTACAAGGCTGAGGGGGGATCTTATAGAGACATTTAAGATAATGAAGGGGCTGGATAGGGTAGAGGTGGAGAGATTCTTTCCACTTAGAAAGGAAACTAGAACTAGAGGGCACAGCCTCAAAATAAAGGGGGGTCAGTTTAGGACAGAGTTGAGGAGGAACTTCTTCTCTCAGAGGGTGGTGAATCTCTGGAATTCTCTGCCCACTGAAGTGATGGAGGCTACCTCGTTGAATATGTTTAAATCACGGATAGATGGATTCCTGATCGGTAAGGGAATTAGGGGTTATGGGGATCAGGCGGGTAAGTGGAACTGATCCACTTCAGATCAGCCATGATCTTATTGAATGGCGGGGCAGGCTCGAGGGGCTAGATGGCCTACTCCTGCTCCTATTTCTTATGTTCTTATGTTCTCTCCTTTGTGAATACCGATGCAAAGTATTCATTTAGCATCTCCCCTATTCCCTTGGGTTCTAAGCATAATGGAAGAGGGGAGATCCTAAATGAATACTTTGCATCGGTATTCACACCTCTTATGGAAGAGCCTGATTTTTCCAGTGTGCCACCTCCAAATCAAGGAATTCCCACTCCAATCTCACCTCCTCAGTCTGCTCTGACTGAAATTGAAGTTCTCTCACCTTCATTGGGTGGCACGGTAGCACAATGGTTAGCACTGCTGCTTCACAGCTCCAGGGACCTGGTTTCGAATCCCGGCTCGGGTCACTGTCTGTGTGGAGTTTGCTCCAGATACTGCTACAAGTCCTAAATTGTCAACAATCTCCATTGAACATGACTCTGTAAAAGCACCAGAAGTCCGCCATGACCCACACTGGAAGAGAAGCTCTCTCGAACCTCTCGGAGTTTTAGCTAAGGCAAACCTATGTATTTTTTGAAGTAGTGTTCCCTCCTTCCCTGATTGAGAAAATGTTTTGTTAAACAGGCATTTATAATAGGTAGGAATATATTACATTTTGCATGTCATGTCTGGTTTGCTGTACTTTGGACGACAAGGCATTATGGGATTACAGGATCCATTTTTCTTGTTAGTTTGATTTCTGAAGCCATAACAGATAGTTGCAATGTTAATCACCTCCTGTGTGTACAAGTGTACTGATTAATCTTTAAAGGTATCAGGACCCCAATAACATGACAAGAATGGCTACAGAATCTTGAGGTGCAGAGGGATCTGGATGTTCTAGTTCATGAGTCACAAAAAGTTAATATGCAGGTACATCAAGTAATTAAGAAGACTAATGGAATGCCATCCTCTATTATGAGAGGAATGGAACATAAAAGTAAGGATGTTATGCTTCAGAGTATTGGTGAGACCACATCTCGAATACTGTGTCAAAACAAAAACAGAAAATGCTGGAAAATCTCAACAGGTCTGACAGCATCTGTGGAGAGATAAATACTCTTGAATACTATGTGTAATTTTGGCCTCCTTATTTCAGGAAGGATGTAAATGTCAGGAAAATATTGGTGACATGAAAGTATCAGGGAAATCCAAGAATTGGAATAATTTCTGCTGGTTATAAATTTAAAAACTCAGCCAATAGCAGGGTAGCTGTTTAACTCTGAGCAAGAAGTATCTGTGAAGAAAGGCTGCCTTGAAAAGCAAGCTGCTATTTTTACCTCAGGAACAATCCCAAAGAGATGAAACTGCCGGGTATGGTAACTGTTACTGGATATTTACAAATTTTACAATCTATAAAGTGTTGTGGAACCATTTGGGGAGAGTTAGCTCTGAAGGTAGATAAGTGATAGTTATCATTGTTTGGAACTATTTGAGTTAGTGATACTGTGTTTAGCCGTTGTTTTAGATCGGTGTACTTCTAGTTTATTGTTGTTTGTATTATTTCTTAATAAAATCACCAGGTCGGGGACATCATTCTCTGGATTATAAACCTTTCCACATACTATACAAAGTTGCATAAATACAGTAGAGGGCTGTTGTTTCAAGTTTCCCTTCTGGAATTTGGACCAATCGGCATTTATCATCAGCTAAGTCCTAAACATAAATCCATTGGAGGAGGTTGAGAGGAGGTTTACTGGATTGACACATAGAAAAATAGAAACATAGAAGATAGGAGCAGGAAGAGGCCATTCGGCCCTACGAGCCTGCTCCGCCGTTCATTACGGTCATGGCAAATCATCCAACTCAATAGCCTAATGCTGCTTTTTCCCCATAACCTTTGATCCCATTTGCCCCGAGTGCTATATCCAGCTGCCTCTTGAATACATTCAATGTTTTGGCATCAACTACTTCCTGTGGTAATGAATTCCACAGACTCACCACTCTTTGGGTGAAGAAATGTTTCCTCATCTCCGTCCTAAACGGTCTACCCTGAATCCTCAGACTGTGACCCCTGGTTCTGGATTCCCCCACCATCGGGAATATCCTCCCTGCATCTACCCTGTCTAGTCCTGTTAGAATTTTATAAGTCTCTATGAGATCCCCCCTCATTTGTCTGAACTCCAGCGAAAACAATCCTAACCTAGTCAATCTCTCCTCATACATCAGTCCCACCATCCCCGGAATCAGCCTGGTAAACCTTTGCTGCACTCTCTCGAGAGCAAGAACATCCTTCCTCAGAAAAGGAGACCAAAACTGCACACAATACTCTAGCTGTGGCCTCACCAAGGCCCTGTACAGCTGCAACAACACATCCCTGCTCCTGTACTCGAAACCTCTCACAATGAAGGCCAGCATACCATTTGCCTTTTTTACCGCCTGCTGCACCTGCATGCTTACCTTCAGCGACTGGTGCACAAGGACACCCAGGTCCCTCTGCACACTCCCCTCTCCCAATTTACAGCCATTCAGGTAGTAATCTGCCTTCTTGTTTTTGCTTCCAAAAGCCTGGAATGAGGAAAGATTGTACAGACTGGGCTTGTTCCCACTGGAGTTTGGAAGAGTGAGGGGTGACTTGATTGAAGTTTAAAAGATTCTAAATGGTATTGACAATGTGGATGGGGAAAGGATGTTTCCTCCTGTGGGAGGTGAGTCCTAGCCAAGTTCCGCACACACGAGGACGGCCTCAACCAGGATATTGGGTTCATGTCACACTATCTGTAACCCCCACAGAGTTTCACTGGCTGTCTTGTCTGGAGACAATACACATCTTTTTAGCCTGTCTTGATGCTCTCTCCACTCAATTGTTTTGTTTCTTAAAGACTTGATTAGTTGTAAGTATTCGCATTCCAACCATTATTCATGTAAATTGAGTCTGTGTCTTTATATGCTCTGTTTGTGAACAGAATTCCCACTCACCTGAAGAAGGGGCTTGCAGCTCCGAAAGCTTGTGTGGCTTTTGCTACCAAATAAACCTGAGGGACTTTAACCTGGTGTTGTTAAACTTCTTACTGTGAGTCCAGAACCAGGGGGCATTGTTTAAAAATTCGGGGTCACCCTTTTAGTGCAGAGATGAGGAGAAATTTCATCTCTCAGTGGGTTCTGTGAGTTGGAACTCTGTCTCAGAGAGCGGTGGAGACAGGGTCACTGAATATTTTTAAGGCGGAGGTGGATAGATTCATGTTCGGAAAGGAAGTCAAAGATTATTGGGGGTAGATGGGAATGTGGAATTATAAACACAAACAGATCAGCCATGATCTTATTGAATGGCGGGGCAGGCTCGAGGGGCCGAATGGCCTACTTCTACTCCAACCCAAATGTTCCTATCTACTCCCAGTCCATTGCTGTCTGGGACATATTGGCACCCGGTGCAAAGTGAAATGGTTCCTTCAATCGTGCTTTTGGACAAGAGAGAAACCAGCATCATCATTGAAGTAAGTTAATGATGTTTTCATCTGTCTTTAGGTACAAGATGCTGCTGAAAAATCGTAACATTCCAGAGGGTGGGAAAGAGCGATGCATAATGCTGCTGAAACTCTATGACGATTGCAATTCTCACTGGCGTTTGGGGAAGAGTAAGGTCAGTGAGGGTTAACCCACAACAATGAAATCAATATTTCACTTGGAAAGAGCGTTTGATTGGATTTTCTTTGTCTTCAGCTTTTACCCCACCTGACTCCGTATACATGACATCATCTCAGCCCTTTCCACCTTCTCCAGAAACAGAAACATTCAATATAATCATGGCTGATCCTCTATGTTAACACCAGCGCTCTCCTCATTCCCTTCAGCTCCCTTAGCGTCTACAAATCTCTCTCTTTCCTTCCTAAACACATTGGGTGATTTGCCCTCCAGAGCTTCCTGTGGGAGAGAATTCCACAGCTTCACCACCCTCTGAGTGGAGGGATTTCTCCTCATCCCCACACCAGCCAATGGCAAGCTGCCTCTGTGCAACACATAGTGAATAGTGCTGCAAATCTAGTTCCAGGTCTGCTCTCACCAAGGCCCTGTACTGCTGCAGTAAGCCATCCTTGCTCCTGTACTAAAGTCCTCTTGCAATCAAGGCCAACGTACCACTGGCCTTCCTAACTGCTTATTGCTCTAGAGTGATGCCATAAAACCACAGGAGGAGTAGATTAGGCCATTCAGCCCATCAAGTCTTTCTTTTATTCATTCGTGGGGCATGGGTGTCTCTGGCTGGCCAGCATTTATTGCCCATCCCTAGTTGCCCTTGAAAAGGTGGTGGTGAGCTGCCTTCTTGAATTGCTGCAGTTCGTGTGCGGTGGGTTGACCCACAATGCCGTTAGGGAAGAAATTCCAGGATTTTGACCCAGCGACTGCGAAGGAATGCGGATACATTTCCAAGTCAGGATGGTGAGTGACTTGGAGGGGAACTTGCTGGTGGTGGTGTTCCCATTTATCTGCTGTCCTTGTCCTTCTAGATGGAAGTGGTCATGGATTTGGAAGGTGCTGTCTAAGGATCTTTGGTGAATTGCTGCAGTGCATCTTGTAGATAGTACACATTGCTGCTACTGAGCATCGGTGGTGGAGGGAGTGGATGTTTGTGGATGGGGTGCCAATCAAGCGGGCTGCTTTGTCCTGGGTGGTGTCAAGCTTCTTAATTGTTGTTGAAGCTGCACCCATCCAGGTAAGTGGGGAGTGTTCCATTACACTCCTGACTTGTGCCTTGTAGATGGTGGACAGGCTTTGGGGAGTCAGGAGGTGAGTTACTCACCACAGGATTCCTAGCCTCTGACCTGCTCTTGTAGTCACTGTGTTTATCTGGTGAGTCCAGTTGAGTTTCTGGTCAATGGAAACCCCAAGAATGTTGACAGTGGGGGATTCAGTGATAGTAACACCATTGCTCTGCCATTTAATGAGATCATGACTGATCTGATCTGATAATCCACAACTGCACTTCCCTGCTTTATCCCCATAACCTTCGAAAGGATATATTGGCCTTGGAGGGAGTGCAGAGAAGGTTCACCAGGTTGATACCGGAGATGAGGGGTGTTGATTATGAGGAGAGATTAAACAGATTGGGTCTGTACTCGTTGGAGTTTAGAAGGATGAGGGGTGATCTTATAGAGAGATATAAAATAATGAAGGGGCTGGATAGGGTAGAGGTGGAGAGATTCTTTCCACTTAGAAGGGAAACCAGAACTAGAGGGCACAGCCTCAAAATAAGGGGGGGCCGGTTCAGAACAGAGTTGAGGGGGAACTTCTTCTCTCAGAGGGTAGTGAATCTCTGGAATTCTCTGCCCATTGAAGTGGTGGAGGCTTCCTCGTTGAATATGTTTAAATCACGGGTAGATAGTTTTCTGATCGATAAGGGAATTAGGGGATATGGGGAGCAGGCGGGTAAGTGGAACTGATTCGCTTCAGATCAGCCATGATCTTGTTGAATGGCGGGGCAGGCTCGAGGGGCTAGATGGCCTACTCCTGCTCCTATTTCTTATGTTCTTATGATTCCCTTTCCGATCAAAACTCTGTTTATCTCAGCCGTCAACAAACCTATCAACCCAGCCTCTACAGCCCTCTGCGGTAAAGAATTCCACACATTCACTACCCTCAGAAAAATAACTCCTCCTCATCTCTGTCTTCAATTGGCAACCTCCTTACTCTGAGATTATGCTCTCTGGTTGTGGACTCTCCCACAATGCGAAAACCTCTCAGTCAAATGGGATGAAGGAGTACAATATAAAGGGAAAGACTCTTAGTACTGTAGAGGATCAAAAGGACCTTGGGGTCCGGGTCCATAGGACTCTGCCCTAGGCTGCTGCGGGGGACAAGGGAGGAGACTGCAGGGGCTCTGACCCACATTTCCTCTCATCCTACGTCTCTCCAAGGAGAAAAGACCGAGCTCCCTCAGCCTATCCTCATAAGGCATGCCACTCAATCCAGGCACCATCCTTGTAAATCGCCTCTGCACCCTTTCAATCTTTTCCACATCCTTCCTGTAATGAGGTGATCAGAACTGAGCACAGTACTCCAGGTGGGGTCTGACGAGGGTCTTATACAGCTGCATCATTATCCCCGGACTCCTAAACTCAATCCCTCGATTGATAAAGGCCAGCACACCATACGCCTTCTTAACCACCTCCTCCACCTGCGGGGCCGATTTTAGAGTCCTATGGACCCGGACTCCAAGGTCCTCAAGGAGGGGAATTATGCTTAGAACCCAAGGGAATAGGGGAGATCCTAAATGAATACTTCACTTCGGTATTCACGAAGGAGAGTGACGTGTTAACCGGGAGTGTCTCGGAGAGAGATGTTGACCCGTTTGAGAAAATCTCCATTACAAGGGAGGAAGTGTTAGGTTTTTTAGGGAACATTAAAACTTACAAATCCCCAGGGCCTGATGGCATCTATCCTAGACTGCTCAGGGAGACGAGAGGTGAAATTTCTGGGCCTCTGACGGAAATCTTTGTCGCTTCATTGGACACAGGTGAGGTCCCTGAGGATTGGAGGATAGCGAATGTGGTCCCGTTGTTTAAGAAGGGTAGCAGGGATAACCCAGGAAATTATAGGCCGGTGAGCTTGATGTCCGTGGTAGGGAAGTTGTTGGAGAGGATTCTTAGAGACAGGATGTATGTGCATTTAGAACGGAACAATCTCATTAGTGACAGACAGCATGGTTTTGTAAGAGGGAGGTCGTGCCTTACAAATTTGGTGGAGTTTTTTGAGGAAGTGACAAAAACGGTTGACGAAGGAAGGGCCGTGGATGTCGTCGATATGGATTTCAGTAAGGCATTTGACAAAGTCCCACATGGCAGGTTGGTTAAGAAGGTTAAGGCTCATGGGATACAAGGAGAAGTGGCTAGATGGGTGGAGAACTGGCTTGGCCACAGGAGACAGAGGGTAGTGGTCGAAGGGTCTATTTCCAGCTGGGTGTCTTTGACTAGTGGTGTTCCGCAGGGCTCTGTACTGGGACCTCTGCTATTTGTGATATATATAAATGATTTGGAAGAAGGTGTAACTGGTGTAATCAGCAAGTTTGCGGACAACACGAAGATGGCTGGACTTGCGGATTTGTCGGGCAATACAGCAGGATATAGATAGGCTGGAAAATTGGGCGGAGAGGTGGCAGATGGAATTTAATCCAGATAAATGCGAAGTGATGCATTTTGGAAGAAATAATGTAGGGAGGAGCTATACAATAAATGGCAGAGCCATCAAGAGTATAGAAACACAGAGGGACCTAGGTGTGCAAGTCCACAAATCCTTGAAGGTGGCAACACAGGTGGAGAAGGTGGTGAAGAAGGCATATGGTATGCTTGCCTTTATAGGACGGGGTATAGAGTATAAAAGCTGGAGTCTGATGATGCAGCTGTTTAGAACGCTGGTTAGGCCACATTTGGAATACTGCGTCCAGTTCTGGTCGCCGCACTACCAGAAGGACGTGGAGGCGTTAGAGAGAGTGCAGAGAAGGTTTACCAGGATGTTGCCTAGTATGGAGGGTCTTAGCTATGAGGAGAGATTGGGTAAACTGGGGTTGTTCTCCCTGGAAAGACGGAGAATGAGGGGAGATCTAATAGAGGTGTACCAGATTATGAAGGGGATAGATAGGGTGAACGGTGGGAAGCTTTTTCCCAGATCAGAAGTGACGATCACAAGGGGCCACGGGCTCAAGGTGAGAGGGGTGAAGTATAACTCAGATATTAGAGGGATGTTTTTTACACAGAGGGTGGTGGGGGCCTGGAATGCGCTGCCAAGTAGGGTGGTGGAGGCAGGCACGCTGACATCGTTTAAGACTTACCTGGATAGTCACATGAGCAGCCTGGGAATGGAGGGATACAAACGATTGGTCTAGTTGGACCAAGGAGCGGCACAGGCTTTGAGGGCCGAAGGGCTTGTTTCCTGTGCTGTACTGTTCTTTGTTCTTTGTCCTTCTGATCCTCTACAGTACTAAGAGTCTTTCCCTTTATATTGTACTCCTTCATCTCATTTGACCTGCCAAAATGGACCACTACACATTTATCCGGGTTGAAGTCCATCTGCCACTTCTCCGCCCAGTCTTGCATCCTATCTATGTCCCTCTGTAACTTCTGACATCCCTCCAGACTATCCACAACCCCACCAACCTTCGTGTCGTCGGCAAACTTACCAACCTATCCCTCCACTTCCTCATCCAGGTCATTTATGAAAATGACAAACAGCAAGGGTCCCAGAACAGATCCCTGGGGCACACCACTGGTGACCGACCTCCATTTAGAAAAAGACCCATCTATACACACACTCTGCCTCCTTTGGGCAAGCCAGTTCTGGATCCACAGGGCAGCAGCACCTTGGATCCAATGCCCTCTCACTTTTTCTAGAAGCCTTGCATGGGAGACCTTATCGAACGTCTTGCTAAAATCCATATAAACCACATCTACCGCTTTCCTTTTGTCAATGTGTTTAGTCACATTTTCAAAGAACTTCACCAGGCTCGTAAGGCACGATCTGCCTTTGACAAAGCCGTGCTGAGTATTCTTGAGCATACCAAACCTCTCTAAATGCTCATATCTTCTGTCCCTCAGGATCTTCTCCATCAGCTTACCAACCACTGAGGTTAGACTCACCGGTCGGTAATTTCCTGGGCTATCCCTATTCCCCTTCTTGAAAATAGGAACCACATCCACAATCCTCCAGTCCTCCGGCACCTCTCCCGTCTCCATCGACGCACAAAGATCATCGCCAGAGGCTCTGCAATCTCTTCCCTCGCCTCCCACAGTAACCTTTGGAACTTTGGAAGGAGTAATTTGATAAGAAAGTACTCGATGAATGGTAGGACACTCGGAAGTTCTGTGGAACAAAGGGACCTTGGCGTGTTTGTCCACAGATCTCTGAAAGCGGAAGGGCATGTTAGTAGGGTGGTGAAAAAGGCGTATGGGACACTTAGTTCTGTTCCCCTTAGTTGAAGGGTCAGTGACAAGGGGACAGAGGTTCAAGGTGTGGAGCAGGAGGTTTAGGGGAGAATGTGAGGAAAACCTTTTTTACCCAGAGGATGGTGACAGTCTGGAATGCGCTGCCTGGGAGGGGGGTGGAGGTGGGTTGCCTCACATCCTTTCAAAAGTACCTGGATGAGCACTTGGCCCATCATAACATTCAGGGCTATGGACCAAGTGCTGGCAATGGGATTAACATAGAACATAGAAAGCCACAGCACAAACAGGCCCTTCGGCCCACAAGTTGCGCCGATCACATCCCCACCTCTAGGCCTATCTATAGCCCTCAATCCCATTAAATCCCATGTACTCATCCAGAAGTCTCTTAAAAGACCCCAACGAGTTTGCCTCCACCACCACCGACGTCAGCCGATTCCACTCACCCACCACCCTCTGAGTGAAAAACTTACCCCTGACATCTCCTCTGTACCTACCCCCCAGCACCTTAAACCTGTGTCCTCTCATAGCAACCATTTCAGCCCTTGGAAATAGCCTCTGAGAGTCTACCCTATCCAGACCTCTCAACATCTTGTAAACCTCTATCAGGTCACCTCTCATCCTTCGTCTCTCCAGGGAGAAGAGACCAAGCTCCCTCAACCTATCCTCATAAGGCATGCCCCCCAATCCAGGCAACATCCTTGTAAATCTCCTCTGCACCCTTTCAATGGCTTCAACATCTTTCCTGTAATGAGGTGACCAGAACTGCGCGCAGTACTCCAAGTGGGGTCTAACCAGGGTCCTATAAAGCTGCAGCATTATCTCCCGACTCCTAAACTCAATCCCTCGATTAATGAAGGCCAGTACGCCGTACGCCTTCTTGACCGCATCCTCCACCTGCGAGGCCGATTTAAGAGTCCTATGGACCCGGAGCCCAAGGTCCTTCTGATCCTCTACACTGCTAAGAATGGTACCCTTCATATTATACTGCTGCTTCATCCCATTGGATCTGCCAAAATGGATCACCACACACTTATCCGGGTTGAAGTCCATCTGCCACTTCTCCGCCCAGTCTTGCATTCTATCTATGTCTCGCTGCAACGTGAAGGAGATAGAATTATGATCGCTATCCCCAAGATGCTCACCCACCGAGAGATCCTCCACCTGTCCAGGTTCATTAGCCAGCACCAGATCAAGTACAGCCTCTCCTCTAGTAGGCTTATCCACATACTGTGTCAGGAAACTCTCCTGGACACACCTAACAAACTCCTCTCCATCCAAACCCCTAGCCCTAGGGATATTCCAATCTATGTTTGGGAAATTAAAATCTCCCATCACGACAACTCTGTTATTCCTACATCTCTCCAGGATCTGTTTCCCCATCTGCTCCTCAACATCTCTGTTACTATTGGGCGGCCTATAGAAAACACCCAGCAACGTTACCGACCCCTTCCTGTTCCTAACCTCCACCCACAGAGACTCCGTAGTCAATCCCTCCACGGCGTCCACCTTCTCTACAGCCGTGACACTATCCCTGATCAGCAGTGCCACACCCCCCCCTCTCTTGCCTCCCTCCCTGTCCTTCCTGAAACATCTAAAACCCGGTACCTGAAGCACCCAGTCCTGTCCCTGAGACATCCAAGTCTCCGTAATGGCCACCACATCACAATTCGAAGCAGCAATCCACGCTCTAAGCTCATCCACTTTATTCACTACACTCCTGGCATTAAAATAGACACATCTCAGACCTTCAGCCTGAGCACTTCCCTTCTCTATCACTCGTCTAACCTCCCTCTTACCCTGTTTACATTCCTTATCTATTTGCGAGCTAACCTCCTCGCTCTCAGTCCCCTCATTTCGATTCCCTCCCCCCAACCTTTCTAGTTTAAAGTCTCTCCAGTAGCCTTAGCCAACCTTCCCGCCAGGATATTGGTCCCCCTGGGATTCAAGTGCCACCCGTCTTTTTTAAACAGGTCACACCTGCCCCTAAAGAGGTCCCAATGATCCAAGTACCCAAATCCTTGTCCCTTGCTCCAGTCCCTCAGCCACGCATTCATTCTCCACCGATTCCTGTTCTCACTCTCCCGCGGCACAGGCAGCAATCCCGAGATTACTACCTTTGCATTCCTCTTTCTCAGCTGTCTACCTAACTCCCTATATTCTCTTTTCATGACCCCATCCCTCTTCCTACCTATGTCAGCAGTACCTATATGCATCACGACCTTCGGCTCCTCTCCCTCCCCCTTCAGGATTTCTGGGACTCGACCAGAGACATCCCGGACCCCTGCACCAGGGAGGCAAACCACCATCCGAGAGTCCCGTCTGTGTCCGCAAAAACGCCTATCTGACCCCCTCACCATAGAGTCCCCAATTAGCACTACCCTCCTTTCCTTACCCTTTTGCACTACTGGGCCAGGCTCAGCTCCAGAGACACTGCCACCGCTGCTTCCCCCAGGTGGGCTGTCCACCCCAGTAGTACTCAGACAGGAGTACCTATTATTAAGGGGCACATCCACCGGGGTGCTCACCATCAACCGAGCTTTCTCCTTCCTCACTGTTACCCAGTTACCCTCCTCCCGTGGTCCCGGTGTGACCACCTGCCGATAGCTCCTGTCAATGACCTCCTCACTATCCCTAACCCGGCGAAGGTCCTCGAGCTGCAATTCCAGTTCCCTAACATGGTCCCTTAGGAACCGCAGCTCAACACACCCAGCACAGATATGGTCATCCGGGAGGCTAGGAGCCTCCAGGACCTCCCACATCCTACATTGGGAACAACATACTGGCCTCACACTCATAATTGCCCCTTTAAACACACAGGGAAAAAAAAAAAGTGAATGAAAATTTTAAACTTACCTTTCCTCCTCCTGTTTTCTCCAAAGCCCTGCTCTCACTGGGTCTTTTTTTTTAGGTTAGAGGAGGAGGGAGGGTGGGATACTCTACAAGTGTAGAGTATCGGGGTTCCTCTCTGTTCCAATTTATTGGGGAAAAAAAAAATCTCTCTCTCCCAGACCTCCCTGCGCGACCACTTCCGGGTTTAGATATTTTTTAAGAAAAAACTCGCGAAAAAGTAAGTTAAAAAATAACAGCGCTTACCCGCAGCACTCCTCTCGCGAATCTCTCCCTCTCTGCTGCACTTCCAAGAAGCAATGAGGATTAGGTGGGAGTTCAGGTGTTTCTAATGTGTCGGTGTGGACTCGATGGGCTGAAGGGCCTCTGGGCAGTATGGTGGCACAATGGTTAGCTCTGCTGCCTCACAGCGCCAGGGACCCCAGTTCGATTCCCGGCTCGGGTCACTGTCTGTGCAGAATCTGCACATTCTCCCCGTGTCTGCGTGGGTTTCCTTCGGGTGCTCCGGTTTCCTCCCACAGTCCAATAATGTGCGGGCTAGGTGGATTGGCCATGCTAAATTGCCTCTTAGTGTCAGGGGGACTAGCTAGGGTAAATGTATGGGATTATGGGGTTAGGGCCTGGGTGGGATTGTGGTCGGTGCAGACTTGATCAGCTGAATGGCTTTCTTCTGCACTGTATGATCCTATGAATAGGCTTGAGAGGCTGAATGGCCACCTCCTGTTCCTATGTAACAGGCTCGAAGGGCTGAATGGCCTCCTCCTGTTCCTGTGTAACAGGCTCAAGGGGCTGAATGGCCTCCTCCTGTTCCTGTGTAACAGGCTCGAGGGGCTGAATGGCCTCCTCCTGTTCCTATGTAACAGGCTCAAGGGGCTGAATGGCCACCTCCTGTTCCTGTGTAACAGGCTCGAAGGGCTGAATGGCCACCTCCTGTTCCTGTGTAACAGGCTCAAGGGGCTGAATGGCCTCCTCCTGTTCCTGTGGGTCTTTGTTTCCTCTTCTGTGCCAAATACAAGATGATTTTTTTGAATGAAGTGCCTTTGTGAGGGATCCGTGGAAGTGAGTAAGAATTAGTTTCCTGTGAAAACCGATGGCTTCTAATTATACTCTGGCACACGATTCCAAAGCCGGAGCAATCCCAATGATTCAGAGTTCCAGGAAGGATATGAATACAAACAATTCCAGAGCCTGGCTTTATGTCCACAAGGACAACTATGGATCTATTGTCAAATAGAACTGGGGGAGGGGAGAAGCATAAAGACTGGGTGGGTGAGGGGTGAAAGGTTAAAGTGAGGAATGTGAGGTGTAGGATGAAAGGTGAGAGGTGAATGGTAAGGGATGTAGGTAAGGGATGTAGGTAAAGGGTGTGGGGTTCGGGGTGAAAGGTAACGGGTGTGGGTAACAGGTGTGGGGTGAAAGGTAAAGGGGTGTGTGGGTAAGGGGTGAGGGGTGAAAGGTAACGGGTGTGGGTAAGGGGTGACGGGTGAAAGATAAGGGGTGAGGGGTGAAAGGTAAGGATGTGTGTAACGGGTGTGAGGAATCGGGTGATTCTGAGCTCTCCCCTCTCACTTCCTCACTCACCTGTAGACATTGAGCTAACTTTTCAGGAGGTGTTTTTGAGGAAAGCAGTTGGGACTGGAGGGGTTAAATTGCCTGTGATGGGAGGTGGCAGGGAGGGGGTTGAATCAGCTCTGATTGGTTACACTGACTATCTGAGTGAATGGAGCCCAGTAAGAACGGTGAAGAGGCTCTTTATACACTTGTTCCCAGAGAGGGAGGGAGGGAGCGCGAGAGAGCCAGCAAACGAGTTCCACTCTGCAGACGCCAGCTCTTTGCAAAGCTCTCTGGCACGCTGTTCAAACAGAGGCACACCCTGCACTCTGCCAGGGACAACTTTTAAATCACTTCATTGAAGAGATCAGAAGATTATTGCTGCGACAGGAGATTTAGCTAAAGTGACCTGATTAATAAACTCATTCTAACCCAGGCACATAGACTGCAGGGGAAACAAAACCTTACGTCCCAACAATCCCCTGTTCTCTCTCTGTCCCTCTCTCTCTCCATCTCTCTCTCCCTCTCTCCGTCTCTCTCTCTCTCTCTCTCGCTCCCTCCCTCTCTCTCTCTCTCCCTCTCTCCGTCTCGCTCTCTCTCTCTCCTCTCCCTCTCTCTCTCCCTCTCTCTCTCCTCCCTCTCCTCTCTCCCTCCCCCCCCCCCCCCTCTCTCTCTCTCTCTCTCTCTCTCCCTCCCTCCCTCTCTCTCGCTCCCTCTCTTTCTGGGGAATGCTGATTTTTAATACAGTCCTCGCCTTTCCCAGTTCTCCAAGTCGCTGACGATCTGACATTCTTTGCAGGTTTTTTTGAAGGAAGCTTTGGAACAGAAGTTGGAGAGGGATCGAGCGGAGGAGCTGCAGGGAGCTGCCACGGTCCTGCAAGCTCATATCCTGGGCTATCGAGCGAGGTGAGTGCAATGTCCTCCTGTCCGGACCAATCACAATCCAGAGACAGCACACACACTCACACGCACACTCACACACTCTCTCTCTCTTCTCTCTCTCTCTCACTCACTCACTCACTCACTCACTCACTCACTCACTCAAAGAACAAAGAAAATTACAGCACAGGAACAGGCCCTTCGGCCCTCCAAGCCTGCACCGACCATGCTGCCCGACTTAACTAAAACCCCCTACCCTTCCAGGGACCATATCCCGCCATTCCCATCCTACTAATGTATTTGTCCAGACGCCCCTTAAAAGTCACGACCGTATCTGCTTCCACTACCTCCCCCGGCAGTGAATTCCAGGCACCCACCACCCTCTGTGTAAACAATTTGCCTCGTACATCTCCTTTAAATCTTGCCCCTCGCACCTTAAACCTGTGCCCCCTAGTAATTGACACACACACACTCACACGCACACACACTCACACACACACACACACACACTCACACACACACACACACACACACACACACACACACACACACACACACACACACACACACTCACTCACACACACACACACACACACACACACACACACACACACACACACTCACACACACACTCACACACACACACACACACACACACACACACACACACACACACACTCACACACACACACTCACACACACACACACACACACACACACACACACACACTCACACACACACACACACACACACACACCCACACACACACACACACACACACACACTCACACACACACACTCACACACACACACACACACACACACACACACACACACACACACACACACTCACAC
>NW_027593543.1:0-30546 GCF_964213995.1 Mustelus asterias
AAGAGAGAGAGTGTGAGAGAGAGGAAGAGTGTGTGTGAGAGAGAGTGTGTGAGAGTGTGTAAGAGAAAGTGTGTGAGAGAGGTTGTGTGAGAGAGTGTGTGTGAGAGAGTTTGTGTGAGAGAGAGAGAGTGTGTGTGAGAGAGAGTGTGTGTGAGAGAGTGTGTGTGAGAGAGAGTGTGAGGGAGACAGTGTGTGTGTGAGAGAGAGAGAGTGCGTGTGTGAGAGACAGTGTGTGAGAGTGTGAGTGTGTGTGAGAGTGTGTAAGGGAGTATTTATGTGTGTTGATGAGAGTGTGTTAAAGCGAGTGTTTCCCAGAGAGTGAATGTGTTTATGAGAGTGAATGCGTGTGTGAGATGTGTGTGTTTGAGTGTGTGTGTGTAAGTGTGTAATAGGGAGTGAGTGTACAAAGTGAGTAAGTGTATAAGAGTGAGTGAGTGCGGGCGGGAGAGGGCATGAGTGTTAAGTTTCAGTTTATCTACTAGTGTGACAAGTAGGGTTACATTAACACTGCAATGAAGTTACTGTGAGAATCCCCCAGTTGCCACACTCCGGCGCCTGTTCGGGTTACACTGAGGGAGAATTTAGCACGGCCAATGCACCCTAACCAGCACGTCTTTCAGACTGTGGGAGGAAACCGGAGCACCCGGAGGAAACCCACGCAGACACGGGGAGAACGTGCAGACTCCGCACAGACAGTGACCCAAGCCGGGAATCGAACCCGGGTCCCTGGTGCTGTGAGGCAGCAGTGCTAACCACCGGTGATAAGGGGGAGAGTTAACAGAAAGCAGCTGGTGAGAATATACTGGCCGGTTTTAATTTAATCCAAATTAATGAATTAGAAACTTTTCACCTAAGGAATTGACATCCGAGGATTTCAGTTTAAAATCCCATTGAAGCTCCCTGTATAATAATGGGATGTTTTTGCCTGTATTTAGTAATTAGTGACTTCATATCTCACAGGGAGATTAATAAAACTTTGTTCCAATTGATAGGGACAGCTCAATGGACAAAACTGGTGTGAGAAAGGGGCAAATCCTTTGAAAATGGAGGCAGAGAGGAGGCTTTGTTCAACTCCCATTCTTTCCCTGTCTTCAGCAGGCTGGGCAGGAAGTGTGAGCAGAGAGGGGGGGATAGACAGACACACACTGACACAATCCCCAATCCACTCACTCACACATCCCCATTCCCCCTCCACTCGCTGGGTTGTGGGGAGCGGCTGCAAGGATTTTCAGGGCTGCTGTGGGGGGGTCAGGGGGTTTTTGAAATGGACGAACACGACCAACAGGGGAAAAGAAATAAAGTTTGAAACTAAACTAAAGAAACTAAAGACAGGAACTTGCAGAATCCATTGCCGGCCTGCATTAACATATCAAGAGTCAGTCTGACATTGCCACAAACTCCTCTGGGGTGAGAGGGGGGAGGGGGGGTGAATTAGCATCTCAATAGAGAGACAGACATTGTAAACATGTCAGAGACTCAGGGTGGGGTTTGCATCCAGCACACTCAGGATAAATGTGAATCTGAGAGCCTTCAGTCCCCACACCAATAATCCCCCTGCACTGAAAACATTCCCACTCTGATTCAGTGTGTGTGTGTGTCAGTGTGTGTGTCAATCTGCTTTTTGACCTGTGCTTTGCTTGTGTGGACATGATGCTGAATGGACTTGAATGGAAATGCTGGACTCCTCGCTGTGATATGTTGTGTGTCTTATTGTTAAAATGGCCGTGTCTCTTTTTCTCTCTCTTTTTAACCAATTTTTATCTCTCTTTCTCCTGAGGAATTTTGAAAACTGGGGATGTGTCGCGGATCCAAAGGACGGGAATGTTTGTGACCAGGACGAGGGAGAGGAGCTTCTTCCAGAGGGAGGGCTGACTGAGGCTTCACCCGGGTGAGTTGTGTGTGTTTATTACCCTGATCCAGATTTAATGTTTAATATCAGAGGGAGCGAGATCTGAATGAGAGTGGAATAGAGAGACAGAGAGAAACACACAGGATGGAACTCTCTCAATCTCTTTAGTCTCTGCTTTACAACTGACTTGTGTTTGGATGTCACTGAGAGATTGTGTAACTAAGGGGAGATCCTGGGTTTTTGCTGTTGTATTTAATTTAAATAATTTCTTGTATTTTAATTATTTTCTCTCTCTGTCTTTCCCCAAGAATTAATGTTTAGATTTTACTGAGAGATTGTGCAACTGAGAAGGGGGAATCCTGGGCTCTTGTGCTATTTAATTTAAACATTTTCTTGTATTTTAATTAATTATTTTCTCTTCTCCCCAGGAATTTGAATTTTGAAGACTGCAATGGGACTCGGAATCCTTGGACAAGGGGCTTTTCTCCAGAGGAGGAAGGATGGACTGAGGCCTGTTCTATAGGCCGCATGTGAGTTGTTATCTCTTATTACCCCAATCCAGGTTTAATTTTAATCTCGCTTCCTCGGATGAAGCAGTTCTAGTTAGATTGTGGGATGTGGGAGGGCTGGAGTTTGAAACCCTGGGGTTAAAATAACCCGGCTTTGCAATTAGTCACAAACAAGTTAACCCTTTGGTGGGTGGCAAAGAGTAAATTAAATATCTGTAATATGAAACTGTCTAAAAGTTTGATATAAATCCAAAATAACAGGGGTGGGAGAGAGTGATTTACCCGAATGTTAAATACGTTTCACAGAGGACATTACAATTCAATTTTCTGAAGTTCAGCCATGACATTTATCTTCCCCTCTACAGCTTTCTTCCCCATTCTGTCTATTTCTCTCTGCTTTTCTCTCTGTCTCTCCCTCCAGTACTTTTTCCCATCTTCAGCTTTCTCTCCCTTCCTGTCTCTTTCCACTCATCTCTCTCTCTCTCTCGAGCATTCTTCCATATCTGTCTATCACTCTCCAGAATGTCTCTCTCTCTCTGGCTCCATCTTTCTTTGTGTCTCTTTAAATCTTCAATCAATAAAAACTCTCCGTTATTGTAAACAGGGAGACAGGAATTTGGCATCGCTCATTTCAATTCAGAATACATGAGAGACTGCAATGGGACTCAGAATCCTTGGACAAGGGGCTTTTCTCCAGAGGAGGAAAGATGGACTGAGGCCTGTTCTATAGGCCGCATGTGAGTTGTCGTCTCTTTATTACCCCGATCCAGGTTTAATTTTAATCTCGCTTCCTCGGATGAACCAGTCCTGGTTCGATTGTGGGGTGTGAGGTGGGCTGGAGTTTGAAACCCTGGGGTTAAAATATCCCCACTTTGCAATTAGTTACAAACACATTAACCCTTAGGTGGGTGGCAAAGAGTAAATTAAATGTCTGTAATATGAAACTGTCTCAATTTGTTTTAAATCCAAGATAACAGGGATGGGAGACAGACCGCTGCTCCTAATTGTTGAATAAAATTCACAGAGGCCTTTACAATTCAGTTTTCAGAAGTTTAGAATTTCATTTAGTCCTCTCTGCAACTTTTCTACCATTCTGTCTATTTCTCTCTGCTTTCTCTCTCTCCATCCCTTTCCTTCCTCTATCTGTCTCTCTTTTTTATTCCCTCTCTCTCCCTCTTTTTCCCAGGAAATAATATTTTGTTGGACAATCTCTCAGTAAAATCTAAGAAGGGGGAATCCTGGGCTCTTGTGCTATTTAATTTAAACATTTTCTTATATTTAAATTAATTATATTCTATCTCTCCCAAGGAATTAATATTTAGTTAGACAATGTCTCAGTGAGATCTTAGAAGGGGGAATCCTGGGGCTTTTGTGCTCTTTAATTTAAACATTTTCTTGTACTTTATTTAATTATTTTCTCTGTTCCCCAGGGATTTGAATTTAAGACTGCAACATGACTTGGAATCCTTGGACAAGGGGCTTTTCTCCAGAGGAGGATGGATGGACTGAGGCCTGTTCTATAGGCTGCAAGTGAGTTGTTATCTCTTATTACCCTGATCCAGGTTTAATTTTAATCTCGCTTCCTCGGATGAACCAGTTCTGGTTCAATTGTGGGAAGTGGGGAGGCTGGAGTTTAAAACCCAGGGGTTAAAATATCCCGGCTTTGCAATTCGTTTGGTGGGTGGCAAAGAGTAAATTAAATATCTGTAATATGAAACTTTCTAAAAGTTTGATGCAAATCCAAAGTAACAGGGATGGGAGAGACTGACTTACCCGAATGTTAAATACGTTTCACAGAGGACATTACAATTCAATTTTCTGAAGTTCAGCCTTTACATTTATCTTCCCCTCTACAGCTTTCTTCCCCATTCTATTTCTCTCTGCTTTTCTCTCTGTCTCTCCCTCCAGTATTTTTCCCCTATCTTCAGCTTTCTCTCCCTTCCTGTTTCTTTCCATTCATCTCTCTCTCTCTCTCGAGCATTCTTCCATGTCTATCACTCTCCAGAATCTCTCTCTCTCTCTCTCTCGAGCATTCTTCCATATCTGTCCATCACTCACCAGAATCTCTCTCTCTCGAACATTCTTCCATATCTGTCTATCACTCTCCAGAATGTCTCTCTCTCTCTCTCTCTGGCTCCATCTTCCTTTGTGTCTCTTTAAACCTTTAATCAACAAAAACTGTGTTATTATAAACAGGGAGACAGGAATATGGCATCGCTCATTTCAATGCAGAGTACATGAGAGAGAGGGAAAGAAACAGCTATGGACAGAGACAACGAGTGAGAAAGAGAGGGGACAGGGACAAGGATCTAGACAGGGACATCCATCTTTACACTGAGTGAGAGAGACAGGAGCAGAGGGAGAAAAGAGAGGGAGATAGTGAAAGGGAGATGGAGGGAGTTGTAGAAATCAATCCCAGGAGGGCGATTTTAAAAAGTGTCCCGAAGGAATCAGCAGCCCCTTCCCAAACTGAAAGAGGGAGATGAGCAGCTCCTGGAGTCTGAGAGGGAGACAGGGATGGACTGGGGGCTTATGGATATTTGATTCAGTTTTAGGAGATTCTGTTTGTAGATTTCTCTCTCTCTGTTCATGCCATTCTGATGTTTCTGAGAGATTGTGTAACTGAGAGGGGGGAATCCTGCGTTTCGGTGAGATTTAATTTAAATGGTTTCTTGTATTTAATTAATTTTCTCTCTCTTTTCCCCAATAATTCATATCTAGTTAGACAATCTCTCAGTAAAATCTCAGAAGGGGAATCCTGGCCTCTTGTGCTATTTAATTTAAACAATTTCTTGTATTTTAATTAATTATTTTCTCTCTCTCTTCTTCCCAGGAATTTGAATTTTGAAGACTGCAATGGGACTCGGAATTCTTGGACAAGGGGCTTTTCTCCAGAGGAGGATGGATGGACTGAGGCCTGTTCTATAGGCCGCATGTGAGTTGTCTCTTTCTTACCCTGATCCAGGTTTAATTTTAATCTCGCTTCCTCGGATGAACCAGTTCTGGTTCGATTGTGGGGTGTTTGGGGGGGCTGGAGTTTGAAACCCTGGGGTTAAAATATCCCGGCTTTGCAATTAGTTGCAAACACGTTAACCCTTTGGTGGGTGGCAAAGAGTAAATTATGCATGAAACTGTCTATAAGTTTGTTTTAAATCTAAAATAACGGGTCGGAGACAGAGCAATGAACCTAATTGTTGAATAAAATTCACAGAGGCCTTTACAATTCAGTTTACAGATGTTCAGATTTTCATTTCATCCTCTCCACAGCTTTTCCCCCATTCTGTCTATTTCTCTCTGCTTTTCTCTCCATTTCCTTCCTCTATCTGCCTCTCTTTATTCTCTCTCTCTCCCTCTTTTTCCCAGGAATTAATATTTAGTTGGACAACCTCTCAGTAAAACCTGGAAAGGGGCAATCCTGGGATTTTGTGCTGTGTAATTTTCATTCTGGCTGTCCCGGGGGGTTTGATTTCACTGTCTCAGCCCCTCTCTGCCTCTCTCTCTCTCTCTCTGTATAAACTTTTCCCAAATTACAAAACACTCAACACAGCTGACTGCAGCTTGTGGGATGTTGCTGGGGATTTTGTTTTAAAAAGGGTGTTTTCTCAGAGGCAGTTTAAACCTTTCAGGGGACTGTGGGGAAGTCTCCAGACTTGGGACAACACACACACAGGGTTGGGGGCTGGGGGTGGCGGGCGGGGGGGGGGGAGGTGGGCAGTCAGGTATACTGGTATTCTGGGAGACTGATATTCCCAACAAGGGCCAGAGGTCTCAGTGCTGAAACATATTAAACTGTTCAAACAGAGGCAGGCAGAAAGCCATGAGGCTTCAGAGCTCCCTGTAGATGCAAAGGTAACTCCCATTGCCAAAAAGTAGCCACATGTGAAGTGGAAACACCTTCCCTCAGCTTGTTACACACTGACCTTTCCACAAACCCAACATGTTTACAAACACTCGCTGCAGTTTCTGCAAACTTTGTATCAAACTGCCTCCCATTCTGCTCAATACTGACCCCCTCTCAACCTGGCACTGAACTAGTGTCTGAATTGAGACAGAGACACACAGACAGAGTTTTTAAAGTTGAAAGTTTTAAAGTTTGTTTATTCGTGTCACAAGTAAGGCTTACATTAACACTGCAATGAAGTTACTGAGAGAGACAGAGAGAGGCAGAGGTTTTAAAGTTTAAAGATTTAAAGTTTATTTATTAGTGTCACAAGTAAAGCTTACATTAACACTGCAATGAAGTTACTGAGAGAGACAGAGATAGAGGGAGCATCCAGAGTGGGTTCAGTAACACATTTATTGATCAGATATCTCTCTCTGTGACTCTTCAGCGATGAGATATTCAGCCAGGATGGTTTCACTGACCCTCTTCAGCAGGCAGATATTCCCAAATCCAGCCTAGGTCTCAGACACACACACACCACTCACACATTCCCTCTGCTCTGTCCAAGGGAATATTGTAATCCAGGAAGTTCTATTTTATATTTACAGGGTGAGGGGGGGGCGAAACTCAACTCAAAAATCCTGCAGTGTCTCCAAGCTGCTTTTAAATTTCAATTCAAACCCTGGGCCACATGTGAAGCTGCAGAGATTGGGAAACTTACCAAACCCCAGTTTGTGTGTGTGAGTGTCTGCAGCTTTTGTGTCTTTGAACTTGCGAGGGTGCCAGAGAGAGAATGTCACTGTCTTCAACTCTCTCTGCCTCTCTGTATAAAAAAATCACCAAATTAAACCACACTCAATAATGCAACCATACACAATTAATTATCAAATATCTGTCTCTCTCGCTTTATCTCTGTCTCTTCCCGTCTCTCTCACTCCCTGTTCTCTCTCTCCCTGTCTCTTCTCGAGCAGAAACAGATGGAGACAGAGAGGCAGGGAGAGAGAGGAAGAGGGAGGGATGGAAACAGCTGGAGTTGTGGGTTAGATGCAGGGGGAGAGACACAGGCTGTTAGAGGGAGGGGAGTTTCAGTGAGGGACAGGGTCTCCAGTTTAATTCTGAGGGTCCTGAGAGAGGGATTTCACTGTCTCAGCCCCTCTCTGGCTCCCTCACTCTGTATAAACAATTCCCAAATTTAAAAAACGCTCAACACAGCTGACTGCACTTTGTGGGATCTTGCTGTGCACCACAGGGATTTTAGTTTTAAAAAGGGTTACTTTTAAGAGGGAGTTCCAGCCTTTCTGGAGATTTGGGATAATGCAGACACACACACACACACAGGGTAGTGAGTGGGGAAGGGGGGTCACAGCAGTTGAGAGAGTGGGGGGGGTGGGGTTTGGGGGGAGGACTGTGTCCCATCTGATTCAGGTTCACATTGCTGCTGCTGCTGCTGTGGGATCTTGCTGTGCACACACTGGGCCTGTGGCCTTTGCCTGCACTGCAACAGCGACCACACTTTATTAAACAAAATCTGGCTCAGGGACCGTAAAGTGGGTTCAAGGAAAAAGCTTGAAAAGGGGTCGGGTAAATTCAAGCACTTTAATCGCCGAGGCATCGTAGGCTCTGGAGCAAGTGCTGGGGAATGGGAGGAGGATATATTGGGATTTGATGGCCAGCATGGAGCTGGTGGGCCGAAGGGCCTGTTTCTGTGCTGTGTGACTCCAGATTCTTTTCTCTCTCTCTTTTCCCAGGAATTTCTATTTGGATGGGGGGTGGGTATAGAATTTCCCTGTCTCTGTCTCTCCAGCGTTCTAACCAATCCCAGCACCCCTCCCCTCTCTCTCTCCCCAGACATTCCTGTCTATATTTCATCTTTCAATAAAAGGTTAAAGAAAACACCAATGTGAATTGTTGTCAATTTAATTTGGGAAGAGAGAGAGAGGAGTGGATCCCATTTCCCCCACACTCTCCTGCAGTCCTCACCCACAGCATTTATTTAATCCGGCCCTCACCAGGTTGTGTGTGTGTGGGATCTTGCTGTGCACACAGGTGGGTCTGGCTCCCTATTCCTCGCACTGTGACCCATGAGCAGAACTTTAAACAGGAAAGATTGAGGAGAAGGAGAAGGGTTGGGGAGGCGGAGGAGGCAGAGAGAGAGATAGAGAAATGGAGGGAGAGCTAAACAGAGAAGGTGTGGGGGGGGGGGGGGGCTGTGTGAGAGGGTCTCAGGAGGGGCAGGGGGAAAGAGACACAGAGTCTGGGGGTGTCCTCCTCCATCGTGGGACTGGCAGTGGGATCTTGCTGTGCAGAATTACCTTCATTGTAATTTGAATCATTCATTCATTGACTAAGGGAGGGTGGGTGTGTGATTGTGGGATTGTAAATATTGTTACCACGCTGAGGTGATGTTTCCCTCTGCGCTATTTTGTAACCCCCTAAAGGGATACACCTCACCTCGTAATCTTAAGTAAGTGTGTGTGAGACAGGAGGAAGCTACTGGTTTTAGACATTCAATCCCTACAGTGCAGAAGGAGGCCATTCGGCCCATCTAGTCTGTACCGACCAGAATCCCAACCAGGCCCTATTCCCATGACCCTACACTTTTAACCTGCTAATCCCCCTGACTCTAGGGTCAATTTAACACGGCCAATCGACCCAACCCGCACAGCTTTGGACTGTGGCAGCAATTGGTAAATTAAAGCAGGATCTGACACTCTCTGTATCAGGAACAACTAACAGGTCTTTAATTTAGACTGGGTGACAACCTTATTAAAACAATGAACAAACTGAATAAACTCCCCAATAGAATGCTGTTCCAATGACAAGACTCACTCAGGAATAATGAAATAAATCATTACAGAATAGAGTCACCCTCAAATAATATAATACCAGGCGTCTGTTGGAAGTGTGAACTTCCTTCTGCTGCTTGGGTCTGGAATACTTTCTGAGTTGGTTTCTGCTTCTATTTAGATGGTGATGTGATGAAGCTGTATATATTACTGCAGGATTCAGTATCAGACTCTCCCTCCTTCAATCTAAAGAGGCAGCAAGGTCGCTCCCTCCCCGTTATTTCCCCCTGTCCCGGGTTTAAATACCCAGAATTTCCTCACAGTATTCCTGCAATTTGAGTGGCTTGAGGCTGTCACCAACGCCCCAATTTGAATGCAATTGGTTGTGTGTGTTTGAGAGCTTGTTTTAAAATCATTGACCCAATTCAAAGCCTGTTTTGCTCTGCTGGGACTCTGGCTGGTGCTTTGGACACAAATGTTGTAAAGTTGTCTTCTGCAGCCTGCTTTCTGCAGTTTAAAATCCCCAGCACAAAGACACAGGCTTTCTAAAGACACAACGCTGGATGGTTCGTTTTGGTTTTCTCAGCATTTCTTTTCAATATTTACATTTGTCAAACACCACATCTTTAACCCTATATATGCAACTTCATAACCATATTAGAGAGAGACAGTGTGTGAGAGAGACAGAGAGGGGGAGAGAGAAAGAGGCAGAGTGGGGGGGAGAGAGAGAAAGGGAGAGAGGGAGAAAGAGACAGAGAGGGGGAGAGAAAGAGACAGAGAGGGGGAGAGAGAAAGAGGCAGAGAGGGAGAGAGAGGGGGAAAGACAGAGAGAGAGAGGGGGAAAGACAGAGAGAGAGAAAGACAGGGAGAGAAAGAGACAGGCAGGGAGAAAGAGAGAGAGAAACAGTGTGAGTGAGAGAGAGAGAGAGACAGAGAAAGATGGAGGGAGGGGGAGAGACAGAGAGAAAGACAGACAGGGAGGGGTGGAAAGAGAGAGAGAGAGAAAGACAGGGAGGGAGAGAAAGATGGAGGGAGCGGAAGAGAGAGAGAGAGAAAGATGGAGGGAGTGAGAGAGAGAGAGAGAGAGAAAGACAGAGAAAGATGGAGGGAGAGAGAGAGAGAGAGAGAGAACGACAGAGAAAGATGGAGGGAGGGAGAGAGAAAGACAGAGAAAGATGGAGGGAGGAGAGAGAGACGGACAGACAGAGAGAGAGAAAGACAGAGAAAGATGGAGGGAGGGAAAGAGGGGGAAAACAGGAAAAGACAGCAAGAGGTGAGGTTTGTGGGGGGTGCAGTGAGGGGGTGGGGGAAGAGACACAGGATCACAGTGACCCGAGCTGGGAATTGAACCCGGGTCCCTGGAGCATGTGAGGCGACCACACTTTATGAAACGAAATCTTGCTCACGGACCGCAAAGTGGGTTCAAGGAAAGAAAGTGGAAACGGGGTCGGGTAAATTCAAGCACTTCAATCACCGAGGCATCGTAGGCTGTGCAGCAAGCGCTGGGCAATGGGGGGAGGATAGATTGGGATTTGATGGCCAGCATCGAGCTGGTGGGCCGAATGGCCTGTTTCTGTGCTGTGTGACTCCAGATTCTCCTCTCTCTTTTCCCAGGAATTTCTATTTGGATGGGGGGGGGGGTGGTTCATAATTTCCCTGTCTCTGTCTCTCCAGCGTTCTTACCAATCCCAGCACCCCTCCCCTCTCTCTCTCCCCAGACATTCCTGTCTATATTTCACCTTTCAATAAAATGTGAAGGAAAACACCAATGTGAATTGTTGTTCATTTAATTTCAGGGAGGGAAAGACAGAGAGAGAGAGAGAAAGAGAGAGACAGGGAGGGAGAGAGAGAGGGAGACAGGGAGGGAGAGAGAGATGGACAGAGACAGAGAAAGACAGGGAGAGAGAAAGGGAGGGAAAGAGAGAAAGGGAGGGAGAGAGAGAAAGGGAGGGTAACAGAGGGAGATCAAAGGCAGAGGGGCAGAGAGAGGAGACACACTGGAGGGGGGCTGGGTTAGGGGGGGGGGGGTCCTCTGCTCTGCACTCACAGCCCAGCTCCCCAGTCTGTGGGGAAAAGACCCTCACTCACACCCTCCCAGAAGGTGGGATTTGTAACCAGCGGCTGTGTGACTGAGGCTGAATCTGGGCTGTTGTGTTTGAATAGATTTTTTCCCAATATAAAGATATTGGAATCTGGCTGCTGCCACATTGCAGTGAGAGAGAGATCTGGCTTTGCAGAAGGAGCTTCCCTCCCCATTTCCCCATGGAAATCACTGAGAAATAGCAAACGTGGCTCACAACACGTCATTATTTGAAACGGTCAGACAGAAACTTATCAGAGAGAGCATTTTAATCCCCATTCATCCCCAGACGGTGGAAACAGAGCAGAGATCAGGACAGATTATCCAGAGTAGGAGAGACCTGGGCAGAGATGGGGTATTGGATATATATATAGATCTGGGGGGAAAGCAATAGAGACACAGAGGGGGCTGGACAGGTTCAGAGATAGAGGCAGAGAAACAGGCAGAGAGAAAGAAACAGTGAGAGACAGAGGGAATCGGAGAGAGAGGTGTGACTGTGCTCGAAGTGGAAGGTTCCCTGTTCATATTGAATGTACAAACAGCCCCAATCCTGGAGTGACTTGTCATTATTTTTATTTGGGGTGGGGGAGAGATGGAGGGGGGGGGGAGCGAGGGAGAGAGAGGGAGACGTGTGGTTCCCCTCATTGCCCACTCACTTTAACCCAATCCTCACTTAAAAATCACTTTGTATCTGGCCCTGCTCAGACTGTGTGCGTGGGATCTTGCTGTGCCCTCATGCTCTCTGTCCCCCCTCCTCCTCGCCCCATATTCCCCGCACTGTGACATCACCCCACACTTTAAACATGAAAAGATGGAGGGGAAGGAGGGTGGGGAACAGAGAGAGGAACAGAGAAGTGGGGAGTGTCGGGGGCTTAGTGGAGGGGGGTAGGGGGATAGAGACAGAGGCTCGGGGGTGTGGGGGGTGCCCTCCTGCAGTGTGGGACTCCCTGTGGGATCCTGATTGCAGCATTCCCAGTCTCTCTGTCTCTCTCTCCCTCTCACTGTGAAGCACTCGGGAGAGAGAGGGAGCTGAAATTCAAATTCCTGAGCCTGGGGGAAAGGCTTGTTCTCAATCCCAGAGTCCTGCTTGTGTTTTTAGACAGGGCGCTGGGATTTGAGGGTGTGGATGGAGAAGATTGTTCTGTTTAACTGCGGGGGGGGGGGGGGCGGTGGGAGAGAGGGGGGTTTGTTCTTTCTACCTGAGGAATAATGCAGCCTCTGTGACTAGGCCGCACTTCACGGCCTAAATCTCAGGAGCACTTTTGCGTTTGCTTAATTCCCCAACAGGGTTTAAGTGGCTGAATTCAATGGTTCAATAAAATGTGAAGCAGCCGCTTCAGGGTGGGATTGTGGATTTTCCTGCTCCCGCCCCCCTCTCATTTCCCTTTTGATTGTGAGTTTCATTTTAAACGGTCAGACAGAAACTTAGAGAGAGCATTTCAATCCAGATTCACCCTGAGATAGAGAAACAGAGCAGAGATCAGGACAGGTTATCCAGAGACAGGAGCAGAGACGGGGTATTGGACAGATAGATATCTGGGGGAAGTGTGTAAGAGACGGAGAGGGAGAAACAGAGGGGGGGGGGGGCGGAGAGGTGACTGATAGAAGTGGGAACATCATTGGGGCCTCCTGTGTTTATTCACTGGCCTGTCTCTGGAGTAAAGCCCCCAGAATGCTTTGACGTGTTTAATAAATTCAATATCGGGACAGTCAGGAGGCAGTTGGAAGTTCATTGCATTTGAAACTTGTTCCCATTTTGTCAGGGTTTAATAATGAGGAGGTGAAAATGAATGTTTCCCCCACCTCCCCAGTGAGATTGTGAATTTCAGCAAGTCCTGGGATCTTGCTGTGCCTTTTATTGTTTTTAATCAGCTTTTGTTTTGTGTTTAATCAAATTTCACTTTATTTTCTCTTTCTCTCTTCCAAGGAGAATTCCTTTGGAAACTTTGGCGATGCAGAGAGCGAATAGTTTTGCCGTGAGGAATCCTCGGACAAGAGCTATAACCAGAGAGAAAAATATTAATAAAAGTCCCCGTGTCTTTGTCGTTCATTTTTATTCACAGATAGACTGGTGGGGCTTTTACACTGAGGGTTAGTGGTCTGTATGTCAGGGGGAGGGGGTATTCCCAGTGATCCCTGCTCCAATGTAATCCCACAGATTTCAATCCCTCTCCCTGAAGCTCTGTCTGTGCCACTCCCCCATCCTCAGAACTGTTTCTCCACATCTTTCCAATCCCTGTCTCTCCCCATCCTTTATACCTCAGCCTCTCACAATGGCAGCATCTTTCCCTTTTTCTCTCATTCTCTCTATCTTTCACTCTCTCTGAAACTTTGTCACTCTGTCTTGCCAAAGCCCACTTTCTATTTATCTCGACATCTCACTTTGTATCTCAGCCTCTCTGCACATCTCTCCCTCTCTGTGGATCATTTTATCTCAATCACAGCAGCCTCCTCTCCATCTCTCTCTCTCTCTCGCTCTATCTATCTCTGCTCCCTCTCTGACTCATTCTGTCTGAAGTACAGCAGCATTCTCTCTATCGCCATCTTTTCACAGTAACTTCATTGCAGTGTTAATGTAAGCCTACTTGTGATGAATAAAATTTGAACTTTAACTCTGCTTCTCTGTCTTACCTCTCTAGCTATCTGCTTGCCTGTCTCTATCTCTCTCTGCTTCCCCCCTCTCTATCTCTGCCTCCCCCTGACTCAGTCTGTTTGAATTACAGTAGCATCCTCTGTCTCTATATCTCTATCTGTTCTCTGCTTCCCTCTCTCTGTGAATCATTCTGTCTGAATCACAGCAGATTCCTCACTAACTCCATCTCTATATCTCTCTGCCTCTTATCTCTGTCTATCTCTGCTCCCTCCCTTCTCTGTGAATCAATGTCTGAATTACAGTCGCATCCTATCTCCATCTCTATATCTCTCTGCCTCTTATCTCTCTCTGTATCTGATCTCTGCTTCCCTCTGTGACTCACTCTGTCTGAATTACAGCAGCATTCTCTCTAACTCCATCTCTATATCTCTCTGCTTCTCTGCCTCATATCTCCCTCTCTGCTCTCTCGTGGGGGACAGGCCAGATCACGGGTTTGTTGTTGACAAGCAGCGAAGGGCCAGGAACACAGCGGAGGGGGGGGGGGGGCGCAGAAACTGCTGAAATGGGGGAAATGTGTAACACAGCTGCTTGTTCAGAGTCAGGAGTTGTTATTCAGAGAGGGAAGGAGGTCTGTTGTACAAGAGGGGGGAATATTATAACACAGGCTGTCCAGAGTCAGGAGTTATCAGAGAAAGGGGACAATGGGGGAAGAGGGTCGGGGGGGAGGGGGAATCAGACAGGGGGTCTGTTGTACAGGATGGGGGTGGGGGATATTATAACAGAGGCTGCTCAGTGTCAGGGGAATTAGTCATTTGAACGTTAATGTTTGAAATGGGCAGAGTTTCCACATCCAACTCCACCCAGAGCTGCTTATAACGGGGTGGAGGGGGATTGACCGGGGGGGGAACAGGAATTATAAAGGGGGGGGGGGTTCCGTCAGTCCAGGGGCTGTTCACAGGGTGGGAGTGGAAGTTTGCCAGGGCTGGGGGGGGGCGGGGGAGGGGGAGCACAGAGGGACATTCAGCCTGGGGAACTTTGCCAGTGGAGGAGGAGGCGGCGGCGGCGGGGGGGGGGGGGGGGGGCTGAGTGGAAGACATGTGAGGGATTGAGGGTGGGGTGGATTTATAGGCATTCAGGAGGGGGGAATTCTGAGAGGGATTTAGGGTGGGGAAGGGTTACAATTGGGGCGTGTAGAGGGATTCGGGGGGGGGGGGGCGGTGACTCAGAGGGATTCGGGAGCAGGGAGGACTTAGGAAGGATTGGGTGCAGGCGTCAGGGGGGCTTGGGTTTGGCAGGGGGGGCAGAGGGAGCATTTGGGAGGGGGGGGTGAGGAATTGGGTCAGGACCTTGGAGGATTCAGGGGGTGGAGTCAGGTTGGCGGTGGGTCTCAGAGATGGTGAGGGGGGGGCTGCTTAGAGTCGGATTAAAGGAGATGGGGCAGAGGGACAGGGAATCAGGCGGGGGAAAGAGGGGTTTTGGAGGAATTAGGGGAGATTGAGGGCGGGGGGTTTAGAAGGATTGGGAGGGGCTCAGAGGGACTCTTGGGAGCTTGGGCTCAGAGGGCTTTGGCGGTGGGAGCCTGAGAGAGACTGAGCAGTGGTGGGGGGGGGGGGGTGATTAGAGTGGGATTGAAGAAGATTGGGGTTTCTGGAGTGGGGATTTAAGGAGGGGTTTGGGGGGGAAGCTGGAGGCGGGGGGGAAGCTGGAGGCGGGGGGGAAGCTGGAGGCGGGGGGGAGGGGGAGGGGGAGGGGAATTTGGGGGTGAGAGACTGAGGGCGGGGGGTTTAAAAGGATTGGGAGTGGGTTCAGGAGAGGGGTTCGGGGGGGATTGAGCTGAGAGAGGAATCCATAGGGCATTGGCAGTAAAGGGGGGGGGGAGATTCAGCTTGGGGGGGCAAACTCGGGGGGGGGGGCAAACTCGGGGGGGGGCAAACTCGGGGGGGGGCAAACTCGGGGGGGGGGGGCAAACTCGGGGGGGGGGGCAAACTCGGGGGGGGGGCAAACTCGGGGGGGGGGGCAAACTCGGGGGGGGGGGCAAACTCGGGGGGGGGGCAAACTCGGGGGGGGGGCAAACTCGGGGGGGGGGCAAACTCGGGGGGGGGGCAAACTCGGGGGGGGGCAAACTCGGGGGGGGGGCAAACTCGGGGGGGGGGGCAAACTCGGGGGGGGGCAAACTCGGGGGGGGGCAAACTCGGGGGGGGGCAACTCGGGGGGGGGGCAACTCGGGGGGGGGGCAAACTCGGGGGGGGGCAAACTCGGGAGGGGGAAAGATTGAGACAGAGAAAGACACAGAGACAGAGAGAGAGACAGAGAGAGAGAAAGAGAGAGATTGAGAGAGAGAAAGATTGAGATAGAAAGACAGAGAGATTGAGAGAGAGAAAGATTGAGAGAGAGAAAGATGGAGAGGGAGATTGAGAGGAGGCTGCAAACAGAGAGAAAAGCAGGGCTGAGGCGGGAAAGGTGCAGACAGAAAGTGAAGAGGTTCATACTCACCATCGCACATGTTTTCCCTCGGTGATCTCTCCAACTCCTTCCATCCCCTCTCCCATGGTGGGGAGAGAGATCCAGGAACAGGGGCTTTGTGCTGGGAAAGGGGGGGTTAAAATATCAGAGCTGGAACTCCATGCAAGCACACACTGACTCACTCACTCACAAAGACACAGCTTACCTGATACTTACCAACCCACGTGGAGAGAGAGACTGGACAAAGGAGCCTCAGCCTTTTTATAACCTCACTGAGTCACTCAAACTGTCCACACCTCCCCAATCACCCCCCCCCCCCCCCATCCAACCACAGCTCCTACACCTCACCTGAACCCACCTACTCCAGGTATGGGCCAATCCAACACCAACCTGTCTCTGAGTGTGTGTGTGTGGGGGGGGTGTTTGTGTGTGTGGGGGTTAGTGAGCACCAGGCAAATGGTTCATCCCAAGGCTCTCCCTCCCCCCACTCCCAGCTTCACATCACCAGCACTGGGAGCTGAGAGAAGATGGATTTAAATGAACCAGCAGCCCTGCACTGCCAGAGAGAGAGAGAGAGAGAGGCCAGGTCTGAATGTGGATTGTACAACTTGTTCATCCAGGACTCCATCCGCTACAGGTTTGCACCCTTTGCTGATTCTTGCAAAGTTCACTTTTCCTTAAGTTGCCTGAACTGAAACAATATCTTGCAAAGTTCTTTGTTGCTGCGTTTACAAATCCCACTTCTGATTTACAATGCTGTGTGTCCGGGTGTGTGAGTGTGTGTGTGTGCCCTGTGCTTCATGGTTAATGATTCACCACTGATCAGAGCTGCAAAATAAAGCGTTTAGCCTTTTTTTAACAGAAGCACTGGCTGGGGGGCGGGGGGGAGGGAGAGAATGAGAGTGAAGTTTCTGTCTGATAAATGCTGGAAATGTGTCTTTAACCAGCAGCTCTGCAGAGAGACAGATGCAGGATTTTAAACTCTCTGGGAGCTGCAGGCAGGGACACACACACACACACACACACACACAGATAGACATCAGCTCCTGTTTCACACCAACAACCAGGCTGGAGTCTGTGCAGCTAATTTCCATCCAGAAATGTACTTGATCCATGAAGTCAGTGAGGGTTACATTCCCATGACTTCCCATTCAGTCCAATCCAGTTCAGTTTGTTGGAATGCAGTGTGGGAGCCTCTGAGGGAGTTTGGCTCTGGGGGGGGGGGGGGGGTTCAATTTTCTCTCATTCAATCTCTCCTGTCTTCCACCCTCTCACAGACCTTCCTTTCGTCCTTGTCCCACCCGCCCCTTTCTCCAAACCTGTTACATTTCTAACTTTCCCCAGTTCACAGGAAAGGTCACAGAGCTGAAATGTTAACTCTGTTTCTCTCTCTCTCTGCACAGATGCTGCCGAACCTGCTGAGTTTAATTCCAGCATTTCCCTGTTTTCTAAGATTTCACAGAATAGTGTTGGTGCAGGAGGAGGCCATTTGGCCCATCGTGTCTGCACCAGCTCTCCCATGTGGATTGAGTGGACAGAAACAAGGAGTTGGAATAAATGGGTTCTTTTGGGTTGACAGCCTCTAACTAGTGGAGTACAGCAGGGATCAGTGTTGGGGTCTCAGCTATTCAGAATCTATATCAATGATATGGATGTGGGGATCAAATATAATATTTCCAAATTTGCAAAAACTGGAAAACTCGGTGAAAATCTGAATTGTGAGGAGGATGCAAAGATGTTTCAAGGGGATGTGGAGAGGCTCAGGGAGCGGCCAAAGGTTTGCCAGCTGGACGCCAAGGTGGAAAAATGTGAGGTTATCTAATTTTGTAGGAAAAACAGACATTAAGACAACTTCAAGATATTTTGATGTCCTTGTTGATGAGGCACTGAAAGCGAAGATGAGAGCAGTTAAGATAACACATGGTATGTTAGCCATTATTCTAAGAGGATTTGAGTGGAGGAAAAAGATGTCTTCCTGCAATTATATGCAGCCTTGCTGAGACCAACCTGGAGTATTGTGTACAGGTTTGGTCTCCTGGCTGAAGCAAAGATGTACTTGGCATGTAAAGAAGGTTCACTAAAATAGGTCCAGGGACAGATGGGTTGTACTATGAGGAACAAAAACACTTTATTCTCAGGCCTTTAGAAGAATGATCGCTGAACTTATTCAAACCTACACTAATTTATGGGGTTCAATAGGCCAGATGCAGAAAGGATGTTTCCCCTTGCTGGAGGGTCTGAAACCTGGGACACAGTCTGAGAATAAGGGGCAGTTATTTAGGCTGAGATGAGGGGTATTTGTTTCCCATTAGAATGCTGGTGAATCAAGGAATGCAGGGATAATGCTGGAAATGGTGTTGAAGCCGAGGATCAGCCATGGTCACATTGAATGATGGAGTGGATTTGAAGGACAGAATGGATGACTCCTGCTCCTGTTTCTTAACATTCTTACTGCAATAGGAATGGAAGGTAAGAGTAAGAAGGTTTTGCTGCAGCTTTACACGACCTTCATTAGATTACAACTGGAGAAATGTGTATAATGTTGAGCTCTTTACTTAAAAAAGGATAGAATTGTACTGGAACCAGTTCAGAGAAAGTTCACTCAGCTGATTCCTGGGATGGAGAGGTTTATTTTACGAGGAAAATTTGAGCAGATTGGAGCAATATCTATGAAAGTTCAGAAGATTAAAAGGTTACCGCGTTGAGGGGATGAGACAGGGTGGTTGCTGAGAGGCTGTTTCTTCTTGGAAGAGAGACCAGAACAAGGGGACAGATTTTAAAATGTAATTGTCAGTCCCTTAAGACTGAGATGAGGAGAAATTTATTTTTTAGATGGTGGCTGGTGAGTGGAATTCTCTTCCCTGGAGACTAGTGGCGGCAGAGTCATTGAATATATTCAAGGCTGAGTTCAGAATGATATTGGATTGAGAAGCGAATCAAGGGTTACGGGGAAAAGAGTTGAGACTATAATTAGATCAGCCGTGATGGAGTATGCTCGAGGGGCTGAATGGCCTTCTGCTGCTCCTAGTTATTTTGTTCTTATCCCAATACGTCCTTCAGACTGCTCTCTGTGACCAGTGATGGATACACAAGCTCTATGTTTTGTCCTCACCAGACGCTCTCCTGTGCCCATTCATTAGGCCACCCACTCAACCCATCTCACCAGCAGTAATTACCCACTCTGCCCCCAGGCCTTCCTGATCCAGCACTTCATCTTCCATTGGCGTAAGGATGGCAAGACCTGGATGTCTCCACTCTTCTTCACTCATTCCCTGATGATGTTTGCTCTCTTTCCAAACACACACATTGTTACTCACTCATCAAACACATGCAGTAGCCCAGGGTTGTCCAACGTGTGGACCAAGGGGCGAATGTGATCCTCGAAGCCCCTCAATGCGGCCCCCGGAGCGAGTTTCCAGAATCTCAGTCACACAGTTCAGTTTGAATGGAAGAATCTGCATGGAGCTGCTCCTCCAATCACATCCCGTTTCTTTCCCATGTTTGCTGCTGATAGGATTTTGAGCCAATCTGCAGTAAATGTGGGAGAGAAACAATTTGTGATTGATGAGGATTAAACTCTAATAATCATCTTTATTTATTACTCATTATTGTGCTCAGCAAGTTGTTTCTTTTCATATCTCAGTTTAGTTTTTCATTGAAATTTCTGCTGTGCCAAACTTTATCATTCTGAAATTTACTCATCGGCCCCTTGAGTGAGAAAAACATTGACGTGTGTTTGCCCAGTGAATATGTTGGTCAACCCTGCTCTAGCTATGCTGGTGCCAGCCTAACGGACATGTCTCTGACAGTCAATGCTGCTGCCTTTGCATTGTAAGAGTTTTAACAACACCAGGTTAAAGTCCAACAGGTTTATTTGGTAGCAAATACCATTAGCTTTCGGAGCGCTGTGTGGAGTTTGCACGTTCTCCCATGGTCTGCCTGAGTTTCCTCCGGGTGCTCCGATTTCCTCCCACAGTCCAAAGATGTGCGGGTTAGATGGATTGGCCGTGCTAGATTGCCCCTTGGTGTCAGGGGGACTAGAAGGGTAAATACATGGGAACAAGGCCTGGCTGGGATTGTTGTTGGTTAAAGCTCAATTGGCCGATTGGCCCCCTTCCGCACTGTGGGGATTCTATGATTGTATCGAGTTAAAGAGGACTAATGTTCAGTTTTATGTGCAAAAAATGAAATGTGTCCCAAGATCTGTAGGTTAGTGGGATTCGCAAGGTAAATGCTTGGGGCAACGGGGATAGGGCAGATTCTGGGTCTGGGTAACATGCTCGTTTGGAGAGTCAGTGCAGACTCGATGGACCAAATCACCTCCTTCTGCACTGTCGGGATTGTATGCTGAGCAAAGTTGCCAATTGATAGCAAAAGGAAGAATCTTCTGGCTATATCCTTGCCCCGTTCATGAGTGGAAATATCCCAGTTTGTCATGAATGGCACCAGATGATCTGTCACCCAGATCCACATCAAGGCAGGTGAGAGACCACCTACAGTGGGAAAGGCTGAGGTCGGGAACAAGTGAGGGAGAAAGGGAAAGAAGTGGAATGACAAAGGGGAATGGATCGAGAGAAAGATACATTTTAACAGCAAAGGTGACCAAGGAATTAATAGAGAAAGGGAAACAATAATAGAAGATAGAGATGATGAAAAAAAGACAGATGTACAGACAACCAGGGACAAGCAGAAAGAGGGAGCAAGTCAGATCCACAGGAAAATACACAAACAGAGGCAGAGAGAAAGAGCGAGAGACCGTGCAAAAGGCAAAGGGACCAAATGACAATAAACGTTTTACGAAATGAGAGACAGAGTTGGGAAGAAAGAAAATATAATTAAAATGGAGGCAGTGAATTGTAAAACAAAAGATTTAATTTGATTTGATTTATTATTGTCACATGTATTAACATGCAGTGAAAAGTATTGTTTCTTGCGGGTTCTACAGACAAAACATACTGTGATAGAGAAGGAAAGGAGAGAGTGCAGAATGTAATGTTACAGTCACAGCTAGGGTGTGGCCAAATCTATGAGAAATTACATTAAGGCGTTGTTAGAGAGTTTTAAAGAGTTAGAATGAAGTTTTAGAAGCACAGAACAAGAGTAAAAGATAAAATTAGAAGCTGGGCACAGCTCGCCTCGCTCCGAAGAGAACAAGCATGGGCTTGAGAAAAGAAGGAATTTATCAACAACTGCGTTTATATAACATCTTTAATGGAGCTGAAACAGGTGAAACAAAAACAAAGTCACAATTTCCCAATTCATGTGTGTTGGTGAAAATGAGGCAGTCGGCAAGGAGTTTGTGTGAGTCTGAGGGAGACCATGGCTCTGATTCACTGGGATACCAACTGTGTGCAACCTAACCAAGGGACAGAGATGGATATCACGATTGCACCAGACATTTAGAACAGATATTAATAATAACCTCATCACTTGTGTGCAGAACAGCTTTGAACAACAGAGATAAATATTACCCACATGACAACCTATGGCTGCATTACAAAATCCTGAACAATATGACTTTCGTTGGTATGTTTTTGAATGCAAGAGTGAATATGTCACACCTCCTCCCTACCCCAAAATTTCCCTATCTAATGATGTAGATGATAGCATTGCCCACTTCTGATGAAGTGGACCACATTATCCATTTCAAATTGTCCCTTTTTCCAGAGTGGATGAATATGTCTGTGATAAATGCTTTGTGCACTTTTGGCATTCACCTCTGCTTCTCAATGAGGTTGCATACCAGTCACACAGCGAGTATTCCAGGGATGGAAAGTGACAGTCTCCCTTATATATATATACACAAGGTCCTTTTTTTGATCCTTTTACGGTGAATAAAACTATACATTTTCCATTCCTTCTTCTGTACACTCCCCATCGCGCGGTGAAACATTTTGCAGAAAATACGGACACATGGGATTGAGGGTGATTTAGTGGTTTGGATCAGGAATTGGCTAGCTGTAAGAAAACAAAGGGTGGTGGTTGATGGAAAATATTCATCCTGGAGTTCAGTTACTCGTGGTGTACCGCATGGATCTGTTTTGGGGCCACTGCTGTTTGCCATTTTTATTAATGACTTGGATGAGGGCGTGGAAGGATGGATTAGTAAATTTGCGGATGACACTAAAGTCGGTGGAGTTGTAGACAGTGCGGAGGGAAGTGGCAGGTTACAGAGGGACATAGATAAGCTGCAGAGCTGGGCTGAGAGGTGGCAAATGGAGTTCAATGCGGAAAAGTGTGAGGTGATTCACTTTGGAAGGAGTAACAGGAATACAGAGTACTGGGCTAATGGTAAGATACTTGGTAGTGTGGATGAACAGAGGGATCTGAGTGTCCATGTGCATAGATCCCTGAAAGTTGGCACCCAGGTTGATAGGGTTGTTAAGAAGGCGTAAGGTGTGTTCGCTTTTATTGGTAGAGGGATTGAGTTTCGGAGCCAGGAGGTCATGCTGCAACTGTACAAAACTCTGGTGCGGCCGCATTCGGAGTATTGCGTACAGTTCTGGTCGCCGTATTATAGGAAAGATGTGGAAGTGTTGGAAAGGATGCAGAGGAGATTTACCAGGATGTTGCCTGGTATGGTGGGAAAATCGTATGAGGAAAGGCTGAGGGGCTTGAGGTTATTTTCATTCGAGAGAAGAAGGTTAAGAGGTGACTTAATAGAGGCATACAAGATGATGAGAGGATTAGATAGGGTGGATAGTGAGAGCCTTTTTCCTCGGATGGTGTTGGCTAGCACGAGGGGACATAGCTTTAAATTGAGGGGTGAGAGACATAGGACAGATGTTAGAGGTAGGTTCTTTACTCAGAGAGTAGTAAGGGCGTGGAATGCCCTGCCGGCAGCAGTGGTGGACTCGTCAACGTTGAGAGCGTTCAAGTGGTTATTGGATAAACATATGGATGATATTGGAATAGTGTAGATTAGAGGGGCTTTAGATTGGTACCACTGGTCGGCGCAACATCGAGGGCCGAAGGGCCTGTACTGCGCTGTAATGTTCTATGTTCTATGCTACTGGCAAAAGCAATAAGATTTGTAGCACCAACAATCTCCATTAGAAAATTAACAAGCAGAGACGACAGCATGTCATCATATCTGGTGTTCTCCAGACAAGGTCTTTGCTAATCTGCTTTTATTTCAGTTGCGCACATAAATCAAGCTTGTGATGCCTTTGTATTGACTGGAGTTTCGACCTCTTGTGAATTGTAATAATTTCCGCAGCTAAGTTACTCGTTCAGTGCGTGCAAACCGCAAGTTGACCAAAACCAAGCACAAATTTCGTTCCATGTGTTTCATTTATCAGATCAGGTCAATAGAAGGCAGAAAGAGAGACTTCTGCTGTTCCTAGTTGATAAAACCATAAGCACAGGCGTTATGGAAACCAGGACTGTCCCACTGTATTTGCCACAAGTGGAAATTACCAACTGACTCAAGAACAGCTTCTTCCCTGCTGCCATCAGACTTTTGAATGCCCCCCCCCCTCGCATCACACTGATCTTTCTCAACACCCCAGCTATGACTAACACTACATACTTCTCCTTTCCTTTTCTATGTACAGTGTGCTTTGTCTGTATAGCGTGCAAGATGCAATACTTTTCACTGTACACTAATATATGTGACAAGAATAAATCAAATCAAAATCAAATCAAATAAATTCCCCCTCCGACAGCTCCTATCAACTCCAAAGTTCCAACAACAAAATAAACTGGTCATTTGTGATTTCAGAAAAAAGGTCTGCGTAATTTTACAATGTGGATGTTTTCCTTTAATTTCTTTGATCCTTTTTTTGAAATGAATTGTCCTTTCTTTCCATGCCCTCACTAAAATACTGGGTGGAACTGAATGCGTTTTCCCGCGGTAAGTTTGGAGCGGGTGGGGAAGGTATTTAATCAGGTGGGAGAGTGATTGATGCGGAACCTGTCACTTTCCTGCCTCATGAATGGCCTTTCTGCCGGCCAACAATTGAGGCCGTTAGGTGGGCATTTAATGACCACCGAAGGGCCTCATCCTGTCACTGCTGGTATTCACCCAATGGTGGATGGGGAAACTTGTCATGCGGGGAGCTTGAAAAGTAAGCATTGATCACTCTCACACTGTCAGGTTGTTTGTGGGTTCCTGGATCGGGAGGGGGGAGGGCGGAGGTGGCTTATTTAAAGGCTCTGAAGTGTCTTATCAAAGAACCAGACATTAGGAAAGGGGAGCCGACTGAGAGCCACCCATCTGTCCTTGCTGCCAAATCCACTCCTCTGCCCCACAATCCAAATCCCGCCATCACTCACCTGGATGCCCAGGCCTCTGCTATGGCACCGCATTGGTTGTAATCTGCTAACATTCCCCAGCTTCAGGAAAGGCCCCAGTGGACTGGAAACTGCAAAATGTAACAGCTCTCCTCCAGGAAGGAGGGAGTGAAGCAGCAGGAAACTGTAGTCTGAGACTCCCTGGGTGGAAATCTCCCACCCAGGTCTGTGTCCCATGGTGAGAGGAGAGGAACATGGTGTGTTTCCCGCTCTCGAGCTGGCGGGAAACCACGCCATATCTTCCAGCTCCCAACTCATTAATTATGCACCCAGGGGTTTAACACCATATTCTATGGCAGGGCAAGTCTGATAGTGCAAGAACCACCATCATATCTGGGTACCATTTTCTTTCTTCTGAGAAAGAAGATGGATGTCCAGGAACACTCTGAGGCAGACAAATGGATTTCGTTGCTGACACTGAAGCTCATCTAATTTTCTTTTATCGCTCACTCTCCCTTTATTTGTTTCTTCCCGGTCTCCTACTCTTTCCATCTCACTCTCTTCCTTTCACCGACCTGTGTCCCCTCCACTCCCCCTACCCAGTATCCCCACTATTTCCCCATCCCCTCTATTCTTCTGCTCTGCTCCGCACTCTGTCACCATTATTCACCCCTTCTGCACCACAACTATCCCCTCTATTCTATCCTGACCCCTCCATTCCCTTCTCTGTTCCCCCTCACTGTTCCCTCCATTAACCCCCATCTCCACTATTTCCCCATCTCTATACATTGTCCCTCTCATCTAATTCCCCATCCCGCTCACCCCGTATCCCCCCTTCATCCTCATTCCCGTTGTCCCATATCTCCCCGCCCTCTCATTCCCCGTGTCCCAATCACTCTCACCCCCATTTCATCCTATCCCTTTATTCCCCATATCGCCTCTCCGCTTCACCCCCATATCCCGCCTCCATATCCCACAATTCCCCTCATCCCCATATCACCCTCACTACATATTCCACATATCCTCACCCTATATCCCCACCATATCGCCAACCCATCCTCCCATCCCCTCGCCCATATAACTCCCATACCCTCAACCCCCATATCCCCACCCCCTCATATCCCCATCTCCCTCTATAACCATTCTTCTCATTTCTCCATGTCTCCCGTACATTCCCATCGCCCTCATCCCGATAATTCCCCCATTCCCCAAAACCCCAATCCTCTCATACCCATACCTCCTTCATTCGCATATCCCTGATTCCCACATCCCCCTCATTTCCCAAGTCCCACTCACCCCCACCCCCTTCTCCCGACCTCCATATCACCCTCACCCCCAGATTTCCCTTATTCCCCATATCCCCCATCCCATATCACCCTGACCCCTTGATCCCCTGACTTCCATATCATCCTAACCCACAGAACCCCCTCATTCCCTACATCCCCCATTCCCCTCATTCCCCAAATCCCCATCCCTCTTGTCCCCTCCTCTCTCTGGTCCAGAGATAGAGAATCTGGTGAACTGGTGCGATGACAATAATGTCTCTTTCAAGGTCAACAAAATGAAGGCGATAGTCATCGACTTCAGGGAACGTCGTGGAGGACATGCCCCTGTCTACATCAATGGGGATGAAGTGAAGATGGTTGAGAGCTTCAAGTTTCCAGGTGTCCAGATCACCAACAACCTGTCCTGGTCCTTCCATGCCGATGCGATGGTTAAGATGCTTCTACTTTCTCAGAAGACTAAGGAAATTTGGCATAGAAAACCATAGAAAATTACAGCTCAGAAACAGGCCTTTTGGCCCTTCTGTGCCGAACCATTTTTTGCCTCGTCCCACTGACCTGCACTTGGACCATATCCCTCCACACCCCTCTCATCCATCATCACGTCCAAGTTCTTCTTTAATGTTAAAAGTGACCCCGCATTTACCACTTTATCCGGCAGCTCATTCCACACTCCCACCACTCTCTGCGTAAAGAAGCCCCCCCTAATATTCCCTTTAATCTTTTCTCCTTTCACCCTTAACCCATGCCCTCTGTTTTTTTTCTCCCCTCGCCTCAGTGGAAAAAGCCTGCTTGCATTCACTCTATCTATACCCATCAAAATCTTATACACCTCTATCAAATCTCCCCTCATTCTTCTACGCTCCAATGAATAAAGTCTCAACCTATTCAATCTCTCCCTGTAACTCAGCTTCTCAAGTCCCGGCAACATCCTTATGAACCTTCTCTGCACTTTTTCAACCTTATTTACATCCTTCCTGTAACTAGGTGACCAAAACTGTACACAATACTCTAAATTCGGCCTCACCAATGCCTTATATAACCTGACCATAACACGCCAACTTTTATCCTCGATACTCCGATTTATAAATGCCAATGTATCAAAGGCACTCTTTACGACCCTATCCACCTGTGACGTCACTTTTAGGGAATTCTGGACCTGTATTCCCAGATCCCCCTGTTCAACTGCACTCTTCAGAGTCCGACCATTTACCCTGTACGTTCTACTTTGGTTTGTCCTTCCAGTGTGCAATATCTGACACTTGTCTGCGTTAAATTCCATTTGCCATTTTTCAGCCCATTTTTCTAGTTGGTCCCTCTGCAAGCTTTGAAAACCTTCCTGACTGTCCACTACACCTCCAATCTTTGTATCATCAGCAAATTTGCTGATCCAATTTACAACATTATCATCCAGATCATTGATATAGATGACAAACAACAATGGACCCAACACCGATCCCTGCGGCACACCACTAGTCACAAACCTCCACTCAGAGAAGCAATCCTCCACAACCACTCTCTGGCTTCTTCCATTGAGCCAGTGTCTAATCCAATTTACTACCTCCCCATGTATACCCAGCGACTGAACCTTCCTAACTAACCTCCCATGAGGAACCTAGTCAAAGGCATTGCTGAAATCCAGGTAGACAACATCGACCGCCTTCCCTTCATCCATTTTCCTGGTAACGTCCTCGAAAAACTCTAATAGATTGGTCAAACATGACCTACCATGCACAAAGCCATGTTGACTCTCCCTAATATGTCCCTGTCTATGCAAATTATTTGTAGATCCTATCCCTTATCACACCTTCCAATAACTTGCCCACCACCGACGTCAAACTTACTGGCCTATAATTTCCCGGATTTCTTTTGGAACCTTTTTTAAACAACGGAACAACATGAGCCACCCTCCAATAATCCGGCACCTCCCCCGTGAATACTGACATTTTAAATATGTCTGTCAGAGCCCCTACATGTTCAACACGAGCTTCCCTCAAGGTCAGTGGGAATACCCTGTCCGGTCCTGGGGATTTATCCACTCTGATTTGCCTCAAGACAGCAAGCACCTCCTCCCCTTTAATCTGTAAAGGTTCCATGACCTCCCTACCTGTTTTCCCTATTTCCGTAGACTCCATGCCCGTTTCCTCAGTAAATACGGATGCCAAAAAAAACATTTAGTATCTCCCCCATCTCTTTTGGTTCCATACACAGTCTACCACTCTGGTCTTCAAGAGGACCAATTTTGTCCCTCACTATCCTTTTGCTCCTAACATATAGAAGCTCTTTGGATTTTCCTTCACTCTGTCTGCCAAAGCAACCTCATGTCTTCGTTTAGCCCTCCTGATTTCCCTCTTAAGTAGCTTCTTGCCCTTTTTATACTCCTCGAGCATCTGATCTGTTCCTTGCTGCCTGTACATTTCATACAACTCTCTCTTCCTCTTAATCAGTGTTACAATTTCCCTCGAGAACCAAGGTTCCTTATTCCTATTTACGTTGCCTTTAATCCTGACAGGAACATACAAACTTTGCACTCTCAAAATTTCTCCTTTGAAGGCCTCCCACTTTCCATTTACATCCTTACCAGAGAACAGCCTGTGCCAATCCACACTTCCCAGATCCCTTCTCATGTCATCAAATTTGGCCTTTTTCCAGTTCAGAACTTCAACCCGAGGACCAGATCTACCCTTATCCATTATCAGGTTGAAACTAATGGCATTATGATCACTGGATCCAAAGTGTTCCCTCACACTCACATCCATGACCTGCCCTAACTCATTTCCCAATAGGAGATCCAATATCGCATCCTCTCTAGTTGGCACCTCTATATACTGATGTAGAAAATTCTCCTGAACACATTTTACAAACTCTACCCCGTCTAAACCTTTAACAGTATGCGAGTCCCAATCTATATGTGGAAAATTAAAATCCCCTTCTATCACAACTTTGTGTTTCTTGCAGTTGTCAGCTATCTCTCCGCTGATTTGCTCCTCCAATTCTCGCTGACTATTGGGTGGTCTATAATACAAGCCCATTAATGTGGTCATACCTTTCCTGTTTCTCAGCTCCACCCATAGGGCCTCTGTAGACAAGCTCCCTAATCTATCCTGCCTGAGTACCGCTGTAACATTTTCCCTGACCAACAATGCCACCCCCCCACCTTTTATCCCTCTGCCTCTATCCCGCCTGAAACATTGGAACCCTGGAACATTGAGCTGCCAGTCCTGCCCCTCCTGTAGCCAAGTTTCACTAATGGCTATAATGTCATATTTCCATGTGTCTATCCACGCCTTCAGCTCATCTGCCTCCCCCACAATACTCCTGGCATTGAAATAGACACACCTCAAAAGGTTATTTCCACCACACTCTACCCTTCCATTTGTGATTTTGCTTGAACTAACCTGTCTTTTTATCCCTGCTCCACTATCTGCTCTGGCACTCTGGTTCCCATCCCCCTGCAAATCTAGTTTAAACGCTCCCCAATAACACTAGCAAATCTCCCTGCAAGTATATTGGTTCCCTTGTAGTTTAGGTGTAACCCGTCTCTCTTGTACAGGTCCCACCTGCCCCAGAAGAGGTCCCAATGATCCAAGAATTGGAAACCCTGCCCCCTGCACCAGTTCTTCAGCCACGTGTTCATCCGCCCAAGCATCCTACTCCTGCCCTCACTGGCATGTGGCTCAGGTAGCAATCCTGAGATTACTACCCTCGGGGTCCTGCTTTTTAACTTCCTTCCAAGCTCTTTGTCCTCACCCTTCAGGACCTCCTCACTCTTCCTTCCCACGTCATTTGTACCGACGTGTACCACGACACCTGGCTGATCACCTTCCCACTTTAGAACGCTGTGCACGCGATCGGAGACATCCCTGACCTTGGCACCCGGGAGGCAACAAACCATGCGGGAGTCTCTGTCCCGACCACAGAACCTCCTGTCCGTACCTCTGACCATCGAGTCCCCTATCACTACTGCTCTCCTCTTCTTCATCCCACCCTTTTGCGCTGTAGAACCAGACTCAGTATCAGAGCTCCAGCTGTCGCAGCTTGTCCCAGGTAAAGCATCTCCCACAACAGTATCCAATTCAGTATACCTGTTGTGGAGGGGTATGGCCACAGGGGAACCCTGCTCTGCCTGTCCTTTCACATTTCCATTTCCTCTCCTTACAGTAACCCAATTTCCTGTGCTCTGCTGCTTAGGTGTAACTACCTCCCTAAAGCTACTGTCTATAAACTCCTCATTCTCCCGAGTTAGATGGAGGTCATCAAGCTCCTGCTCCAGTTCCCGAACACGCTTTGCTCGCAGCTGCAGCTGGATGCATCTTTTGCAGGTGTTGTTGTCAGGGACACCGGAGGTCTCCCTGATCTCCCACATCCTGCAGGAGGAGCATTCCAACATCTTGCCTGGCATTTTTTTTAACTCTGGGGAAAAACAGGAATAAACTTTCTGAAAAAGAAAAAACCTCCTCTCGATTTTGCCTGTTCTGGCCGAAGCCCGTTTTGAGCCAAAGCCCTTCAGCTCTCACTCTGCCCCCTGCTCAGTCCGCTGCCCGCTAACGACGCTGCCCGCTCAAAAGTGCGGCCTACTTTTAAACGCTCCAAAACCTTCCCAGGCTGCTGCTGGGCCTACTTCCTGTTTTGAAAAAACCCTCTGAGTTTTTTTCACAAATTTAACTGAAAAATAAATAAATATAATGCACAAAACAAGCTCCCTCACCCTCAGCCTGCTCCTGTGGAACAATGAGCTCCCTCAGACTGTCACTCAGTCACCCCTCTCTCACCCCACCACCCTGTGTTACTGACTGTATCTGTACTGATGTTAATCCAGCTCCCTCACACTGTCACTCAGTAACCCCTCTCCCCCCAGCACCCCG
>NW_027593544.1:5000-20000 GCF_964213995.1 Mustelus asterias
CGATAGAGAGAAACACACACACGAGAGAGAGAGACACACACACGAGAGAGACACACACACAGAGAGAGAGACACACACGAGAGAGACACACACACACGAGAGAGAGACACACACGAGAGAGAGACACACACACGAGAGAGAGAGAGAGACACACACGAGAGAGAGAGAGGCACACACGAGAGAGAGAGAGACACACACACGAGAGAGAGAGACACACACACACGAGAGAGAGACACACACACGAGAGAGAGACACACACGAGAGAGAGAGACCAACACGAGAGAGAGAGACACACACGAGAGAGAGAGACACACACACACGAGAGAGAGAGACACACACACACGAGAGAGAGAGACACACACACGAGAGAGAGAGAGACACACACACGAGAGAGAGAGAAACACACACGAGAGAGAGACACACACACGAGAGAGAGAGACACACACACGAGAGAGAGAGACACACACACGAGAGAGAGAAACACACACACGAGAGAGAGAGACACACACACGAGAGAGAGAGAGACACACAAGAGAGAGAGAGACACACACACGAGAGAAAGAGACACACACACGAGAGAGAGAGAGACACACACGAGAGAGAGAGAGACACACAAGAGAGAGAGACACACACACACGAGAGAGAGAGAGACACACACAAGAGAGAGAGAGAGACACACACACAGGAGAGAGACACACACACACACGAGAGAGAGACACACACACGAGAGGGAGAGACAGACACACGAGAGAGAGAGACACACACACGAGAGAGACACACACACGGGAGAGAGACACACACACGAGAGAGAGGGACAGACACACGAGAGAGAGAGACACACACACGAGAGAGAGAGAGAGACACACGAGAGAGAGAGACAGACACACGAGAGAGAGAGACACACACACGAGAGAGAGAGACACACACACGAGAGAGAGAGACACACACACGAGAGAGAGAGAGAGACACACGAGAGAGAGAGACAGACACACGATAGAGAGAGAGACACACACGAGAGAGAGAGACACACACACACGAGAGAGAGACACACACACGAGAGAGAGACACACACACGAGAGAGAGAGACACACACACGAGAGAGAGAGACACACACACGAGAGAGAGACACACACACGAGAGAGAGAGAGACACACACACGAGAGAGAGAGACACACACACGAGAGAGAGAGACACACACACGAGAGAGAGACACACACACGAGAGAGAGGGACAGACACACGAGAGAGAGACACACACACGAGAGAGAGGGACAGACACACGAGAGAGAGACACACACACACGAGAGAGAGAGAGACACACACACGAGAGAGAGACACACACACAAGAGAGAGAGACACACACACAAGAGAGAGAGAGAGACACACACACGAGAGAGAGAGACACACACACACGAGAGAGAGAGACACACACACGAGAGAGAGAGACACACACAAGAGAGAGAGAGAGACACACACGAGAGAGAGAGAGACGCACACACACGAGAGAGAGACACACACACAAGAGAGAGAGAGAGACACACACACGAGAGAGAGAGACACACACACACGAGAGAGAGAGACACACACACACGAGAGACAGAGACACACACACACGAGAGAGAGACACACACACAAGAGAGAGAGACACACACACAAGAGAGAGAGACACACACACACGAGAGAGAGAGACACACACAAGAGAGAGAGAGAGACACACACGAGAGAGAGAGACACACACACACGAGAGAGAGACACACACACAAGAGAGAGAGACACACACACAAGAGAGAGAGAGAGACACACACGAGAGAGACACACACACACACGAGAGAGAGACACACACACACGAGAGAGAGAGACACACACACAAGAGAGAGAGACACACACACACGAGAGAGAGAGACACACACACGAGAGAGAGAGACAGAAAAACGAGAGAGAGAGACACACACACGAGAGAGAGAGACACACACACGAGAGAGAGAGACACACACACACGAGAGAGAGACACACACACACGAGAGAGAGAGACACACACACGAGAGAGAGAGACAGACACACGAGAGAGAGAGACACACACACGAGAGAGAGACACACACACACGAGAGAGAGAGACACACACACACGAGAGAGAGACACACACACAAGAGAGAGAGAAAGACACACACACGAGAGAGAGACAGACACACGAGAGAGAGACACACACACGAGAGAGACACACACACACACGAGAGAGAGACACACACACACGAGAGAGAGAGACACACTCACAAGAGAGAGAGACACGCACACGAGAGAGAGAGACACACACACGAGAGAGAGAGACAGACACACACCAGAGAGAGAGACACACACACAAGAGAGAGAGAGAGACACACACACACGAGAGAGAGAGAGACACACACAAGAGAGAGAGAGAGACACACACGAGAGAGAGAGAGACACACACACGAGAGAGAGAGACACACACAAGAGAGAGAGAGAGACACACACGAGAGAGAGAGAGACACACACACGAGAGAGAGAGACACACACACACGAGAGAGAGAGACACACACAAGAGAGAGAGAGACACACACGAGAGAGAGAGAGACACACACACACGAGAGAGAGAGACACACACACGAGAGAGAGAGACACACACACAAGAGAGAGAGAGACACACACAAGAGAGAGAGAGAGACACACACACACGAGAGAGACACACACACACACGAGAGAGAGACACACACACACGAGAGAGAGAGACACACACACAAGAGAGAGAGACACACACACACGAGAGAGAGAGAGACACACACGAGAGAGAGAGACACACACGAGAGAGAGAGACACACACACGAGAGAGAGAGACACACACACGAGAGAGAGAGACAGACACACACGAGAGAGAGAGACACACACACAAGAGAGAGAGAGAGAGACACACACACGAGAGAGAGAGAGACACACACACACGAGAGAGAGAGACACACACAAGAGAGAGAGACACACACAAGAGAGAGAGAGAGACACACACACACGAGAGAGGCACACACACACACGAGAGAGAGACACACACACACGAGAGAGAGAGACACACACACAAGAGAGAGAGACACACACACGAGAGAGAGAGACACACACACAAGAGAGAGAGACAGACACACACGAGAGAGAGAGACACACACACAAGAGAGAGAGAGAGACAACACAAGAGAGAGAGAGAGACACACACACACGAGAGAGAGACACACACACACGAGAGAGAGAGACACACACACAAGAGAGAGAGACACACACACACGAGAGAGAGAGACACACACGAGAGAGAGAGACAGACACACGAGAGAGAGAGACACACACACGAGAGAGAGAGAGACACACACACGAGAGAGAGAGACACACACACACGAGAGAGAGAGACACACACACGAGAGAGAGAGACACACACACGAGAGAGAGAGACACACACACGAGAGAGAGAGACACACACACGAGAGAGGGAGACAGACACACGAGAGAGAGAGACACACACACGAGAGAGAGAGACACACAGACGAGAGAGAGAGACACACACACGAGAGAGAGAGACACACACACAAGAGAGAGAGACACACACACACAAGAGAGAGAGACACACACACACGAGAGAGACACACACACACGAGAGAGAGAGAGACACACACACGAGAGAGAGAGACACACACACGAGAGAGACACACACACACGAGAGAGAGACACACACACGAGAGAGAGAGACACACACACGAGAGAGAGAGACACACACACGAGAGAGAGAGACACACACACGAGAAAGAGAGACACACACACGAGAGAGAGAGACACACACACGAGAGAGAGAGACACACACACGAGAGAGAGAGACACACACACGAGAGAGAGACACACACACACACAAGAGAGAGAGACACACACACACAAGAGAGAGAGACACACACAAGAGAGAGAGACACACGAGAGAGAGAGAGGCACACACGAGAGAGAGAGAGACACACACACGAGAGAGAGAGACACACACACACGAAAGAGAGAGACACACACACGAGAGAGAGACACACACGAGAGAGAGAGACACACACGAGAGAGAGAGACACACACGAGAGAGAGAGACACACACGAGAGAGAGAGACACACACACGATAGAGAGAAACACACACACGAGAGAGAGAGACACACACACGAGAGAGACACACACACGAGAGAGAGACACACACGAGAGAGAGACACACACGAGAGAGAGACACACACGAGAGAGAGACACACACACGAGAGAGAGAGAGAGACACACGAGAGAGAGAGAGACACACACACGAGAGAGAGAGACACACACACACGAGAGAGAGAGACACACACACGAGAGAGAGACACACACGAGAGAGAGAGACACACACGAGAGAGAGAGACCAACACGAGAGAGAGAGACACACACACGAGAGAGAGAGACACACACACACGAGAGAGAGAGACACACACACACGAGAGAGAGAGACACACACACGAGAGAGAGAGACACACACACACGAGAGAGAGAGAAACACACACGAGAGAGAGACACACACACGAGAGAGAGAGACACACACACGAGAGAGAGAGACACACACACGACAGAGAGACACGCACACGAGAGAGAGAGAGAGACACACACACGAGAGAGAGAGAGACACACACACGAGAGAGAGAGAGACACACACGAGAGAGAGACACACACACGAGAGAGAGAGAGACACACACACGAGAGAGAGAGAGACACACACACGAGAGAGAGACACACACACGAGAGAGAGAGAGACACACACACGAGAGAGAGAGACACACACGAGAGAGACACACACACGAGAGAGAGAGAGACACACACGAGAGAGAGACACACACACGAGAGAGAGAGACACACACGAGAGAGAGACACACACACGAGAGAGAGAGAGACACACACACGAGAGAGAGGGACAGACACACGAGAGAGAGACACACACACGAGAGAGAGGGACAGACACACGAGAGAGAGACACACACACACGAGAGAGAGAGAGACACACACACGAGAGAGAGACACACACACAAGAGAGAGAGACACACACACAAGAGAGAGAGAGAGACACACACACGAGAGAGAGAGACACACACACACGAGAGAGAGAGACACACACACGAGAGAGAGAGACACACACAAGAGAGAGAGAGAGACACACACGAGAGAGAGAGAGACGCACACACACGAGAGAGAGACACACACACAAGAGAGAGAGAGAGACACACACACGAGAGAGAGAGACACACACACACGAGAGAGAGAGACACACACACACGAGAGACAGAGACACACACACACGAGAGAGAGACACACACACAAGAGAGAGAGACACACACACAAGAGAGAGAGACACACACACACGAGAGAGAGAGACACACACGAGAGAGAGAGAGAGACACACACGAGAGAGAGAGACACACACACACGAGAGAGAGACACACACACAAGAGAGAGAGACACACACACAAGAGAGAGAGAGAGACACACACGAGAGAGACACACACACACACGAGAGAGAGACACACACACACGAGAGAGAGAGAGACACACACACAAGAGAGAGAGACACACACACACGAGAGAGAGAGACACACACACGAGAGAGAGAGACAGAAAAACGAGAGAGAGAGACACACACACGAGAGAGAGAGACACACACACGAGAGAGAGAGACACACACACACGAGAGAGAGACACACACACACGAGAGAGAGAGACACACACACGAGAGAGAGAGACAGACACACGAGAGAGAGAGACACACACACGAGAGAGAGACACACACACACGAGAGAGAGAGACACACACACACGAGAGAGAGACACACACACAAGAGAGAGAGAAAGACACACACACGAGAGAGAGACAGACACACGAGAGAGAGACACACACACGAGAGAGACACACACACACACGAGAGAGAGACACACACACACGAGAGAGAGAGACACACTCACAAGAGAGAGAGACACGCACACGAGAGAGAGAGACACACACACGAGAGAGAGAGACAGACACACACCAGAGAGAGAGACACACACACAAGAGAGAGAGAGAGACACACACACACGAGAGAGAGAGAGACACACACAAGAGAGAGAGAGAGACACACACGAGAGAGAGAGAGACACACACACGAGAGAGAGAGACACACACAAGAGAGAGAGAGAGACACACACGAGAGAGAGAGAGACACACACACGAGAGAGAGAGACACACACACACGAGAGAGAGAGACACACACAAGAGAGAGAGAGACACACACGAGAGAGAGAGAGACACACACACACGAGAGAGAGAGACACACACACGAGAGAGAGAGACACACACACAAGAGAGAGAGAGACACACACAAGAGAGAGAGAGAGACACACACACACGAGAGAGACACACACACACACGAGAGAGAGACACACACACACGAGAGAGAGAGACACACACACAAGAGAGAGAGACACACACACACGAGAGAGAGAGAGACACACACGAGAGAGAGAGACACACACGAGAGAGAGAGACACACACACGAGAGAGAGAGACACACACACGAGAGAGAGAGACAGACACACACGAGAGAGAGAGACACACACACAAGAGAGAGAGAGAGAGACACACACACGAGAGAGAGAGAGACACACACACACGAGAGAGAGAGACACACACAAGAGAGAGAGACACACACAAGAGAGAGAGAGAGACACACACACACGAGAGAGGCACACACACACACGAGAGAGAGACACACACACACGAGAGAGAGAGACACACACACAAGAGAGAGAGACACACACACGAGAGAGAGAGACACACACACAAGAGAGAGAGACAGACACACACGAGAGAGAGAGACACACACACAAGAGAGAGAGAGAGACACACACAAGAGAGAGAGAGAGACAACACAAGAGAGAGAGAGAGACACACACACACGAGAGAGAGACACACACACACGAGAGAGAGAGACACACACACAAGAGAGAGAGACACACACACACGAGAGAGAGAGACACACACGAGAGAGAGAGACAGACACACGAGAGAGAGAGACACACACACGAGAGAGAGAGAGACACACACACGAGAGAGAGAGACACACACACACGAGAGAGAGAGACACACACACGAGAGAGAGAGACACACACACGAGAGAGAGAGACACACACACGAGAGAGAGAGACACACACACGAGAGAGGGAGACAGACACACGAGAGAGAGAGACACACACACGAGAGAGAGAGACACACAGACGAGAGAGAGAGACACACACACGAGAGAGAGAGACACACACACAAGAGAGAGAGACACACACACACAAGAGAGAGAGACACACACACACGAGAGAGACACACACACACGAGAGAGAGAGAGACACACACACGAGAGAGAGAGACACACACACGAGAGAGACACACACACACGAGAGAGAGACACACACACGAGAGAGAGAGACACACACACGAGAGAGAGAGACACACACACGAGAGAGAGAGACACACACACGAGAAAGAGAGACACACACACGAGAGAGAGAGACACACACACGAGAGAGAGAGACACACACACGAGAGAGAGAGACACACACACGAGAGAGAGACACACACACACACAAGAGAGAGAGACACACACACACAAGAGAGAGAGACACACACAAGAGAGAGAGACACACGAGAGAGAGAGAGGCACACACGAGAGAGAGAGAGACACACACACGAGAGAGAGAGACACACACACACGAAAGAGAGAGACACACACACGAGAGAGAGACACACACGAGAGAGAGAGACACACACGAGAGAGAGAGACACACACGAGAGAGAGAGACACACACGAGAGAGAGAGACACACACACGATAGAGAGAAACACACACACGAGAGAGAGAGACACACACACGAGAGAGACACACACACGAGAGAGAGACACACACGAGAGAGAGACACACACGAGAGAGAGACACACACGAGAGAGAGAGACACACACGAGAGAGAGAGACCAACACGAGAGAGAGAGACACACACACGAGAGAGAGAGACACACACACACGAGAGAGAGAGACACACACACACGAGAGAGAGAGACACACACACGAGAGAGAGAGACACACACACACGAGAGAGAGAGAAACACACACGAGAGAGAGACACACACACGAGAGAGTGAGACACACACACGAGAGAGAGAGACACACACACGACAGAGAGACACGCACACGAGAGAGAGAGAGAGACACACACACGAGAGAGAGAGAGACACACACACGAGAGAGAGAGAGACACACACGAGAGAGAGACACACACACGAGAGAGAGAGAGACACACACACGAGAGAGAGAGAGACACACACACGAGAGAGAGACACACACACGAGAGAGAGAGAGACACACACACGAGAGAGAGAGACACACACGAGAGAGACACACACACGAGAGAGAGAGAGACACACACGAGAGAGAGACACACACACGAGAGAGAGAGACACACACGAGAGAGAGACACACACACGAGAGAGAGAGAGACACACACACGAGAGAGACACACACACGAGAGAGAGAAACACACACACACGAGAGAGAGAGAAACACACACGAGAGAGAGACACACACACACGAGAGAGAGAGAGACACACACGAGAGAGAGAGACACACACACGAGAGAGAGAGACACACACACGAGAGAGAGAGAGAGACACACACACGAGAGAGAGAGAGAGACACACACACGAGAGAGAGAGACACACACACGAGAGAGACACACACACACGAGAGAGAGAGACACACACACACGAGAGAGAGAGAGACACACAAGAGAGAGAGACACACACACGAGAGAGAGGGACACACACACGAGCAAGAGAGAGAGACACACACACAAGAGAGAGAGACACACGAGAGAGAGAGAGGCACACACGAGAGAGAGAGAGGCACACACGAGAGAGAGAGAGACACACACACGAGAGAGAGACACACACACGAGAGAGAGACACACATGAGAGAGAGAGACACACACGAGAGAGAGAGACACACACGAGAGAGAGAGACACACACACACGAGAGAGAGAGACACACACACGAGAGAGAGAGACACACACACGAGAGAGAGAGAGACACACACACACGAGAGAGAGAGACAGACACACGAGAGAGAGAGAGACACACACACATGAGAGAGAGACACACATGAGAGAGAGAGACACACACGAGAGAGAGAGACACAGACGAGAGAGAGAGACACACACACACGAGAGAGAGAGACACACACACGAGAGAGAGAGACACACACGAGAGAGAGACACACATGAGAGAGAGAGACAGACACACACGAGAGAGAGAGACACACACGAGAGAGAGAGACACACACGAGAGAGAGAGACACAGACGAGAGAGAGAGACACACACACACGAGAGAGAGAGACACACACACGAGAGAGAGAGACACACACGAGAGAGAGACACACATGAGAGAGAGAGACAGACACACACGAGAGAGAGAGACACACACGAGAGAGAGACACACATGAGAGAGAGAGACACACACGAGAGAGAGAGACACACACGAGAGAGAGAGACACACACACACGAGAGAGAGAGACACACATGAGAGAGAGAGACACACACGAGAGAGAGAGACACACACGAGAGAGAGAGACACACACACACGAGAGAGAGAGACAGACACACACGAGAGAGAGAGACACACACGAGAGAGAGACACACATGAGAGAGAGAGACACACACGAGAGAGAGAGACACACACACACGAGAGAGAGAGACACACACACGAGAGAGAGAGACACACACACGAGAGAGAGACACACACACGAGAGAGAGACACACACACAAGAGAGAGAGACACACACACAAGAGAGAGAGACACACACACGAGAGAGAGAGACACACACACGAGAGAGAGACACACACACACGAGAGAGAGAGACACACACACGAGAGAGAGAGAGACACACACACGAGAGAGAGAGACACACACACGAGAGAGAGAGACACACACACGAGAGGGAGAGAGCGACACACACACACGAGAGAGACACACACACGATAGAGAGAAACACACACACGAGAGAGAGAGACACACGAGAGAGAGACACACACGAGAGAGAGACACACACGAGAGAGAGACACACACGAGAGAGAGAGACACACACACGAGAGAGAGAGAGAGACACACGAGAGAGAGAGAGGCACACACACGAGAGAGACACACACACACGAGAGAGAGACACACACACGAGAGAGAGAGAGACACACACACGAGAGAGAGAGACACACACACGAGAGAGAGACATACACGAGAGAGAGAGACACACACGAGAGAGAGAGACCAACACGAGAGAGAGAGACACACACGAGAGAGAGAGACACACACACGAGAGAGAGAGACACACACACACGAGAGAGAGAGACATACACGAGAGAGAGAGACACACACGAGAGAGAGAGACCAACACGAGAGAGAGAGACACACACGAGAGAGAGAGACACACACACGAGAGAGAGAGACACACACACGAGAGAGAGAGACACACACACACGAGAGAGAGACACACACACACGAGAGAGAGACACACACACACGAGAGAGAGAGACACACACACGAGAGAGAGAGAGACACACACACGAGAGAGAGAGACACACACACGAGAGAGAGAGACACACACACGAGAGAGAGACACACACATACGAGAGGGAGAGAGAGACACACACACACGAGAGAGAGAGACACACACACACGAGAGAGAGACACACATGAGAGAGAGACACACACACGAGAGAGAGAGACACACACACACGAGAGAGAGAGACACACGAGAGAGAGAGAGACACACACACACGAGAGAGAGAGACACACACACGAGAGAGAGACACACACACGAGAGAGAGAGACACACACACGAGAGAGAGAGACACACACAAGAGAGAGAGAGAGACACACACACGAGAGAGAGAGACACACACAAGAGAGAGAGAGAGACACACACACGAGAGAGAGAGACACACACACACGAGAGAGAGAGAGACACACACACATGAGAGAGAGAGACACACACACGAGAGAGAGAGACACACACACGAGAGAGAGACACACACACACGAGAGAGAGAGACACACACACGAGAGAGAGCGACACACACACACGAGAGAGAGAGACACACACGAGAGAGAGACACACACGAGAGAGAGACACACACACATGAGAGAGACAGGGACACACACACATGAGAGAGAGAGACACACACACGAGAGAGAGAGACACACACGAGAGAGAGAGACACACACACGAGAGAGAGAGACACACACACGAGAGAGAGAGAGACACACACACGAGAGAGAGACACACACACGAGAGAGAGAGACACACACACGAGAGAGAGACACACACACGAGAGAGAGACACACACACACGAGAGAGAGAGAGACACACACACATGAGAGAGAGAGAGACACACACACACGAGAGAGAGACACACACACGAGAGAGAGACACACACACGAGAGAGAGACACACACACACGAGAGAGAGAGACACACACACACGAGAGAGAGACACACACGAGAGAGAGAGAGACACACACGAGAGAGAGAGACACACACACACGAGAGAGAGACACACACGAGAGAGAGAGAGACACACACACGAGAGAGAGAGACACACACACGAGAGAGAGAGAGACACACACACACGAGAGAGAGAGACACACACATGAGAGAGAGAGACACACACACGAGAGAGAGAGACACACACACGAGAGAGAGAGAGACACACACACGAGAGAGAGAGACACACACACGAGAGAGAGAGACACACACGAGAGAGAGAGAGAGACACACACACGAGAGAGAGAGACACACGAGAGAGAGAGAGACACACGAGAGAGAGAGAGGCACACACACAAGAGAGAGAGACACACACACACGAAAGAGAGAGACACACACACGAGAGAGAGACACACACGAGAGAGAGAGACACACACGAGAGAGAGAGACACACACACGAGAGTGAGAGACACACACACGAGAGAGAGAGAGACACACACGAGAGAGAGAGACACACACGAGAGAGAGAGAGACGCACACACGAGAGAGAGAGACACACACACGAGAGAGAGAGAGACACACACACGAGAGAGAGAGACACACACACGAGAGAGAGAGACACACACACGAGAGAGAGAGACACACACACGAGAGAGAGAGCGACACACACGAGAGAGAGAGACACACACACGAGAGTGAGAGACACACACACGAGAGAGAGAGAGACACACACGAGAGAGAGAGACACACACGAGAGAGAGAGAGACACACACACGAGAGAGAGAGACACACACACGAGAGAGAGAGACACACACACGAGAGAGAGAGACACACACACGAGAGAGAGAGACACACACACGAGAGAGAGAGACACACACACGAGAGAGAGAGAGACACACACACACGAGAGAGAGAGACACACACATGAGAGAGAGAGACACACACACGAGAGAGAGAGACACACACACGAGAGAGAGAGAGACACACACACGAGAGAGAGAGACACACGAGAGAGAGACACACACACGAGAGAGAGAGACACACACGAGAGAGAGAGACACACACACGAGAGAGAGAGACACACGAGAGAGAGAGAGACACACACACACGAGAGAGAGAGACACACACACGAGAGAGAGACACACACACACGAGAGAGAGAGACGCACACACGAGAGAGAGAGACAGACACACGAGAGAGAGAGACACACACGAGAGAGAGAGGCACACACACGAGAGAGAGAAACACACACACGAGAGAGAGAGAGACACACACACATGTGAGAGGGAGACACACACGAGAGAGAGAGAGACACACACACGAGAGAGAGAGACACACACACGAGAGAGAGAGAGACACACACACATGAGAGAGAGAGACACACACACGAGAGAGAGAGACACACACACGAGAGAGAGACACACACACACGAGAGAGAGAGACACACACACACGAGAGAGAGACACACACGAGAGAGAGAGAGACACACACACGAGAGAGAGAGACACACACGAGAGAGAGACACACACACGAGAGAGAGAGACACACACGAGAGAGAGAGAGAGACACACACACGAGAGAGAGAGACACACGAGAGAGAGAGAGACACACACACACGAGAGAGAGAGACACACACACGAGAGAGAGACACACACACGAGAGAGAGAGAGACACACACACATGAGAGAGAGAGACACACACACGAGAGAGAGAGACACACACACGAGAGAGAGAGAGACACACACACGAGAGAGAGAGACACACACACGAGAGAGAGAGACACACACACACGAGAGAGAGAGAGACACACACACATGAGAGAGAGAGACACACACACGAGAGAGAGAGACACACACACGAGAGAGAGACACACACACACGAGAGAGAGAGACACACACACACGAGAGAGAGACACACACGAGAGAGAGAGAGACACACACACGAGAGAGAGAGACACACACACACGAGAGAGAGAGACACACACATATGAGAGAGAGAGACACACACACATGAGAGAGAGAGACACACACACGAGAGAGAGAGACACACACACGAGAGAGAGAGAGACACACACACATGAGAGAGAGAGACACACACGAGAGAGAGAGACACACACATGAGAGAGAGAGAGACACACACACATGAGAGAGAGAGACACACACGAGAGAGAGAGACACACACACATGAGAGAGAGAGACACACACACATGAGAGAGAGAGACACACACACATGAGAGAGAGAGACACACACACATGAGAGAGAGAGACACACACGAGAGAGAGAGACACACACACATGAGAGAGAGAGACACACATGAGAGAGAGAGACACACACACGAGAGAGAGAGAGACACACACACATGAGAGAGAGAGACACACACACATGAGAGAGAGAGACACACACGAGAGAGAGAGACACACACACATGAGAGAGAGAGACACACACACATGAGAGAGAGAGACACACACACATGAGAGAGAGAGACACACACGAGATAGAGAGACACACACACATGAGAGAGAGAGACACACACACATGAGAGAGAGAGACACACACGAGAGAGAGACACACACACATGAGAGAGAGAGACACACACGAGAGAGAGAGACACACACACACGAGAGAGAGAGACACACACACATGAGAGAGAGAGACACACACACGAGAGAGAGAGAGACACACACGAGAGAGAGAGACACACACACACGAGAGAGAGACACACACGAGAGAGAGAGACACACACATGAGAGAGAGAGACACACACACATGAGAGAGAGAGACACACACACATGAGAGAGAGAGACACACACACATGAGAGAGAGAGACACACACACATGAGAGAGAGAGACACACACACATGAGAGAGAGAGACACACACACATGAGAGAGAGAGACACACACGAGAGGGAGAGACACACACACATGAGAGAGAGAGACACACACGAGAGAGAGAGACACACACACACGAGAGAGAGAGACACACACACACGAGAGAGAGAGACACACACACACGAGAGAGAGAGACACACACACACGAGAGAGAGAGACACACACACGAGAGAGAGAGACACACACGAGAGAGAGAGACACACACACACGAGAAAGAGACACACACGAGAGAGAGAGAGACACACACACGAGAGAGAGAGACACACACACGAGAGAGAGAGAGACACACACACACGAGAGAGAGAGACACACACATGAGAGAGAGAGACACACACACAAGAGAGAGAGACACACACACGAGAGAGAGAGAGACACACACACGAGAGAGAGAGACACACACACGAGAGAGAGAGACACACACGAGAGAGAGAGAGAGACACACACACGAGAGAGAGAGACAGACGAGAGAGAGAGAGACACACACACACGAGAGAGAGAGACACACACACGAGAGAGAGACACACACACGA
>NW_027593545.1:5000-30530 GCF_964213995.1 Mustelus asterias
CGGCCTCACCAATGCGCTGTACAGATGCAGCAAGACGTCTCTGCTTTTATATTCTATCCCCCTTGCGATATAGGCCAACATCCCATTTGCCTTCTTGATCACCTGTTGTACCTGCAGACTGGGTTTTTGCGTCTCATGCACAAGGACCCCCAGGTCCCTCTGCACAGCAGCATGTTGTAATCTCTTTCCATTTAGATAATAATCCAATTTGCTCTTATTTCCTCCAAAGTGAATAACCTCGCATTTGTCAACGTTATACTCCATTTGCCATATCCTCGCCCACTCACTCAGCCTGTCCAAATCTCTCTGCAGACCTTCTACGCCCTCCACATGATTCACTTTCCCACTCATCTTTGTGTCGTCTGCAAACTTCGTTACCCTACACTCCGTCCCCTCCTCCAGATCGTCTATATAAATGGTAAACAGTTGAGGCCCCAGTACCGATCCCTGCGGCACGCCACTCGTCACCATCCGCCAACCAGAAAAGCGCCCATTTATTCCAACTCTCTGCTTCCTGTTGGATAGCCAATCCCCAATCCACGCTAACACCCGACCCCTATCCGGGAAGGATGCTTTCTATGGGGTGTCTGTAAAAGTTGGTGAGAGTCGTAGCGGACATGCCGAATTTCCTTAGTCTCCTGAGAAAGTAGAGGCGTTGGTGGGGCTTTCTTAAGTATAGTGTCGGCGTGGGGGGACCAGGACAGGTTGTTGGTGACCGAGCTGTGACTGAAACACTACATTCTGCACCCTCTCCCCTCTGGACTCTATCAACGGTATGCTTTGTCTCTCCCTCTCTCTCTCACACACACTCTCTCTCTCTCTGTCTCTCTCACACACACTCTCCCTCTCTCTGTCTCTCTCACACACACTCTCCCTCCCTCTGTCTCTCTCACACACACACACTCCCTCTCTCTGTCTCTCTCTCACACACACACTCCCTCTCTCTGTCTCTCTCACACACTCCCTCCCTCTGTCTCTCTCACACACTCTCTCTCTCTGTCTCTCTCACACACTCTCTCTCTCTGTCTCTCTCACACACTCTCTCTCTCTGTCTCTCTCACACACTCTCTCTCTCTGTCTCTCTCACACACTCTCTCCTCTCTGTCTCTCTCACACACTCTCTCTCTCTGTCTCTCTCACACACTCTCTCTCTCTGTCTCTCTCACACACTCTCTCTCTCTGTCTCTCTCACACACTCTCTCTCTCTGTCTCTCTCACACACTCTCTCTCTCTGTCTCTCTCACACACTCTCTCTCTGTCTCTCTCACACACTCTCTCTCTCTGTCTCTCTCACACCTCTCTCTCTCTGTCTCTCTCACACACTCTCTCTCTCTGTCTCTCTCACACACTCTCTCTCTCTGTCTCTCTCACACACTCTCTCTCTCTGTCTCTCTCACACACTCTCTCTCTCTGTCTCTCTCACACACTCTCTCTCTCTGTCTCTCTCACACACTCTCTCTCTGTCTCTCTCACACACTCTCTCTCTCTGTCTCTCTCACACACTCTCTCTCTCTGTCTCTCACACACTCTCTCTCTCTGTCTCTCTCACACACTCTCTCTCTCTGTCTCTCTCACACACTCTCTCTCTCTGTCTCTCTCACACACTCTCTCTCTCTGTCTCTCTCACACACTCTCTCTCTGTCTCTCTCACACACTCTCTCTCTGTCTTACACTCTCTCTCTCTGTCTCTCTCACACACTCTCTCTCTCTGTCTCTCTCACACACTCTCTCTCTCTGTCTCTCACACACTCTCTCTCTCTGTCTCTCTCACCACACCTCTCCTCTCTGTCGTTCTCTCACACACTCTCTCTCTCTGTCTCTCTCACACACTCTCTCTCTCTGTCTCTCTCACACACTCTCTCTCTCTGTCTCTCTCTCACACTCTCTCTCTCTGTCTCTCTCACACACTCTCTGTCTCTCTCACACACTCTGTCTCTCTCACACACTCTCTGTCTCTCTCACACACTCTCTGTCTCTCTCACACACTCTCTGTCTCTCTCACACACTCTCTGTCTCTCTCACACACTCTCTGTCTCTCTCACACACTCTCTGTCTCTCTCACACACTCTCTGTCTCTCTCACACACTCTCTGTCTCTCTCACACACTCTCTGTCTCTCTCACACACTCTCTGTCTCTCTCACACACTCTCTGTCTCTCTCACACACTCTCTGTCTCTCTCACACACTCTCTGTCTCTCTCACACACTCTCTGTCTCTCTCACACACTCTCTGTCTCTCTCACACACTCTCTGTCTCTCTCACACACTCTCTGTCTCTCTCACACACTCTCTGTCTCTCTCACACACTCTCTGTCTCTCTCACACACTCTCTGTCTCTCTCACACACTCTCTGTCTCTCTCACACACTCTCTGTCTCTCTCACACACTCTCTGTCTCTCTCACACACTCTCTGTCTCTCTCACACACTCTCTGTCTCTCTCACACACTCTCTGTCTCTCTCACACACTCTCTGTCTCTCTCACACACTCTCTGTCTCTCTCACACACTCTCTGTCTCTCTCACACACTCTCTGTCTCTCTCACACACTCTCTGTCTCTCTCACACACTCTCTGTCTCTCTCACACACTCTCTGTCTCTCTCACACACTCTCTGTCTCTCTCACACACTCTCTGTCTCTCTCACACACTCTCTGTCTCTCTCACACACTCTCTGTCTCTCTCACACACTCTCTGTCTCTCTCACACACTCTCTGTCTCTCTCACACACTCTCTGTCTCTCTCACACTCTCTCTGTCTCTCTCACACCTCTCTGTCTCTCTCTCACACTCTCTCTGTCTCTCTCACACTTCTCTCTGTCTCTCTCTCACACTCTCTCTGTCTCTCTCTCACACTCTCTCTGTCTCTCTCTCACACTCTCTGTCTCTCTCTCTCTCTGTCTCTCTCACAGACTCTTCTCTGTCTCTCTCACACACTCTCTCTCTCTGTCTCTCTCACACTCTCTCTCTCTGTCTCTCTCACACTCTCTCTCTCTGTCTCTCTCACACACTCTCTCTCTCTGTCTCTCTCACACTCTCTCTCTGTCTCTCTCACACACTCTCTCTCTCTGTCTCTCTCACACACTCTCTCTCTCTGTCTCTCTCACACACTCTCTCTCTCTGTCTCTCTCACACACTCTCTCTCTGTCTTTCTCACACACACACTCTCTGTCTCTCTCACACACTCTCTCTCTCTGTCTCTCTCACACACTCTCTCTGTCTCTCTCACACACTCTCTCTCACACACTCTCTCTCTCTCTGTCTCTCTCACACACTCTCTCTCTCTGTCTCTCTCACACACTATCTCTGTCTCTCTCACACACTCTCCGTGAGGCTGGAATACTCACTCTGCTTCTGTCCGATGGCGAGTGTCAGGAAAGTGATCAGCGCTGCTGTCGCTACGAGTGTGAAACCCACTCCGGCGTAGAGAAAAAACCGCAGCCCCTTCAACCAGGTTCGCCAGTAATCCTGGCCGTACATAACGTGTGTGATCAGACACCAAAACGCCAGGACTCCTGTAAACCCAGGGAGAGGGGGAGCGAGGCAGAGGGAGAGGGAGCGAGGCAGAGAGAGAGAGGGAGCGACACACAGAGAGAGAGGGAGCGACACAGAGAGAGAGAGAGGGAGCGACACAGAGAGAGAGAGGGAGCGACACAGAGAGAGAGAGGGAGCGACACAGAGAGAGAGAGGGAGCGACACAGAGAGAGAGAGGGAGCGACACAGAGAGAGAGAGGGAGCGACACAGAGAGAGAGAGGGAGCGACACAGAGAGAGAGAGGGAGCGACACAGAGAGAGAGAGGGAGCGACACAGAGAGAGAGAGGGAGCGACACAGAGAGAGAGAGGGAGCGACACAGAGAGAGAGAGGGAGCGACACAGAGAGAGAGAGGGAGCGACACAGAGAGAGAGAGGGAGCGACACAGAGAGAGAGAGGGAGCGACACAGAGAGAGAGAGGGAGCGACACAGAGAGAGAGAGGGAGCGACACAGAGAGAGAGAGGGAGCGACACAGAGAGAGAGAGGGAGCGACACAGAGAGAGAGAGGGAGCGACACAGAGAGAGAGAGGGAGCGACACAGAGAGAGAGAGGGAGCGACACAGAGAGAGAGAGGGAGCGACACAGAGAGAGAGAGGGAGCGACACAGAGAGAGAGAGGGAGCGACACAGAGAGAGAGAGGGAGCGACACAGAGAGAGAGAGGGAGCGACACAGAGAGAGAGAGGGAGCGACACAGAGAGAGAGAGGGAGCGACACAGAGAGAGAGAGGGAGCGACACAGAGAGAGAGAGGGAGCGACACAGAGAGAGAGAGGGAGCGACACAGAGAGAGAGAGGGAGCGACACAGAGAGAGAGAGGGAGCGACACAGAGAGAGAGAGGGAGCGACACAGAGAGAGAGAGGGAGCGACACAGAGAGAGAGAGGGAGCGACACAGAGAGAGAGAGGGAGCGACACAGAGAGAGAGAGGGAGCGACACAGAGAGAGAGAGGGAGCGACACAGAGAGAGAGAGGGAGCGACACAGAGAGAGAGAGGGAGCGACACAGAGAGAGAGAGGGAGCGACACAGAGAGAGAGAGGGAGCGACACAGAGAGAGAGAGGGAGCGACACAGAGAGAGAGGGAGCGACACAGAGAGAGAGAGGGAGCGACACAGAGAGAGAGAGGGAGCGACACAGAGAGAGAGAGGGAGCGACACAGAGAGAGAGAGGGAGCGACACAGAGAGAGAGAGGGAGCGACACAGAGAGAGAGAGGGAGCGACACAGAGAGAGAGAGGGAGCGACACAGAGAGAGAGAGGGAGCGACACAGAGAGAGAGAGGGAGCGACACAGAGAGAGAGAGGGAGCGACACAGAGAGAGAGAGGGAGCGACACAGAGAGAGAGAGGGAGCGACACAGAGAGAGAGAGGGAGCGACACAGAGAGAGAGAGGGAGCGACACAGAGAGAGAGAGGGAGCGACACAGAGAGAGAGAGGGAGCGACACAGAGAGAGAGAGGGAGCGACACAGAGAGAGAGAGGGAGCGACACAGAGAGAGAGAGGGAGCGACACAGAGAGAGAGAGGGAGCGACACAGAGAGAGAGAGGGAGCGACACAGAGAGAGAGAGGGAGCGACACAGAGAGAGAGAGGGAGCGACACAGAGAGAGAGAGGGAGCGACACAGAGAGAGAGAGGGAGCGACACAGAGAGAGAGAGGGAGCGACACAGAGAGAGAGAGGGAGCGACACAGAGAGAGAGAGGGAGCGACACAGAGAGAGAGAGGGAGCGACACAGAGAGAGAGAGGGAGCGACACAGAGAGAGAGAGGGAGCGACACAGAGAGAGAGAGGGAGCGACACAGAGAGAGAGAGGGAGCGACACAGAGTGAGAGAGAGGGAGCGACACAGAGTGAGAGAGAGGGAGCGACACAGAGAGAGAGAGGGAGCGACACAGAGAGAGAGAGACATTAATTTACAATTTAGTTGCCTTAATTATTGAAAGGCACATATTGGAAAATAATATAAAACTGCCCCTCCAACCCTCCCGACCAATCCCACTCTCCCCCCAACAGGGGACAGCACAGTCCGATCCCAGAGGACTGATTGGAGACGGTCAGTGCCGAGGGAGCGCCGCACTGTGGGAGGGTCAGTGCTGAGGGAGCGCCGCACTGTGGGAGGGTCAGTGCCGAGGGAGCGCCGCACTGTGGGAGGGTCATTGCTGAGGGAGTGCCGCACTGTGGGAGGGTCAGTGCTGAGGGAGCGCCGCACTGTGGGGAGGGTCGGTGCTGAGGGAGCGCCGCACTGTGGGAGGGTCATTGCTGAGGGAGTGCCGCACTGTGGGAGGGTCAGTGCTGAGGGAGCGCCGCACTGTGGGGAGGGTCGGTGCTGAGGGAGCGCCGCACTGTGGGAGGGTCAGTGCTGAGGGAGCGCCGCACTGTGGGAGGGTCAGTGCTGAGGGAGCGCCGCACTGTGGGAGGGTCAGTGCTGAGGGAGCGCCGCACTGTGGGAGGGTCAGTGCTGAGGGAGCGCCGCACTGTGGGGAGGGTCGGTGTTGAGGGAGCGCCGCACTGTGGGAGGGTCAGTGCTGAGGGAGCGCCGCACTGTGGGAGGGTCAGTGCTGAGGGAGCGCCGCACTGTGGGAGGGTCAGTGCTGAGGGAGCGCCGCACTGTGGGAGGGTCGGTGCTGAGGGAGCGCCGCACTGTGGGAGGGTCAGTGCTGAGGGAGCGCCCGCACTGTGGGAGGGTCAGTGCTGAGGGAGCGCCGCACTGTGGGAGGGTCGGTGCTGAGGGAGCGCCGCACTGTGGGAGGGTCAGTGCTGAGGGAGCGCCGCACTGTGGGAGGGTCGGTGCTGAGGGAGCGCCGCACTGTGGGAGGGTCGGTGCTGAGGGAGCGCCGCACTGTGGGAGGGTCGGTGCTGAGGGAGCGCCGCACTGTGGGAGGGTCAGTGCTGAGGGAGCGCCGCACTGTGGGAGGGTCAGTGCTGAGGGAGCACCGCACTGTGGGAGGGTCGGTGCTGAGGGAGCACCGCACTGTGGGAGGGTCGGTGCTGAGGGAGTGCCGCACTGTGGGAGGGTCAGTGCTGAGGGAGCGCCGCACTGTGGGAGGGTCAGTGCTGAGGGAGTGCCGCACTGTGGGAGGGTCGGTGCTGAGGGAGCGCCGCACTGTGGGAGGGTCGGTGCTGAGGGAGCGCCGCACTGTGGGGAGGGTCAGTGCTGAGGGCGCGCCGCACTGTGGGAGGGTCAGTGCTGAGGGAGCGCCGCACTGTGGGAGGGTCAGTGCTCAGGGAGCGCCGCACTGTGGGAGGGTCAGTGCTGAGGGAGCTCCGCACTGTGGGAGGGTCAGTGATGAGGGAGCGCCGCACTGTGGGAGGGTCAGTGCTGAGGGAGCGCCGCACTGTGGGAGGGTCAGTGCTGAGGGAGCGCCGCACTGTGTGGGAGGGTCAGTGCTGACGGAGCGCCGCACTGTGTGGGAGGGTCAGTGCTGAGGGAGCGCCGCACTGTGGGAGGGTCAGTGCTGAGGGAGCGTCGCACTGTGTGGGAGGGTCAGTGCTGAGGGAGCGCCGCACTGTGGGAGGGTCAGTGCTGAGGGAGCGCCGCACTGTGGGAGGGTCAGTGCTGAGGGAGCGCCGCACTGTGGGGAGGGTCAGTGCTGAGGGAGCGCCGCACTGTGTGGGAGGGTCAGTGCTGAGGGAGCTCCGCACTGTGGGAGGGTCAGTGCTGAGGGAGCGCCGCACTGTGGGAGGGAGATCCCAGAAACTGTCTCTTGGGGAAGTGCTAAACTTTCTCGGACAGCTCACTCTCTCTCTCCACGTGTTGTGGTCCCGTGTCTGCCTCATGTTCAGACTTCCCTCATCTCTGCTGACCATGACTCAGTTCCCAGCTGCTCTGAGTCAGCAAAACTTGTTCTCCACAGAACTTGCGAGCCCTCCCTATCTCTGTAACCTCCTCCAGCCCCCCTACACCCCCTCCCTATCTCTGTAACCTCCTCCAGCCCCCTACACCCCCTCCCTATCTCTGTAACCTCCTCCAGCCCCCCTACACCCCCTCCCTATCTCTGTAACCTCCTCCAGTCCCCCTACACCCCCTCCCTATCTCTGTAACCTCCTCCAACCCCCTACACCCACTCCCTATCTCTGTAACCTCCTCCAGCCCCCCTAAACCCCCCTCCCTATCTCTGTAACCTCCTCCAGCCCCCCTAAACCCCCCTCCCTATCTCTGTAACCTCCTCCAGCCCCCTACACCCCCTCCCTATCTCTGTAACCTCCTCCAGCCTCCTACACCCCCTCCCTATCTCTGTAACCTCCTCCAGCCCCCCTACACCCCCTCCCTATCTCTGTAACCTCCTCCAGCCCCCCTACACCCCCTCCCTATCTCCGTAACCTCCTCCAGCCCCCCTACACCCCCTCCCTATCTCTGTAACCCCCTCCGGCCCCCCTACACCCCCTCCCTATCTCTGTAACCTCCTCCAGCCCCCCTACACCCCCTCCCTATCTCCGTAACCTCCTCCAGCCCCCCTACACCCCCTCCCTATCTCTGTAACCTCCTCCAGCCCCCCTCCACCCCCTCCCTATCTCTGTAACCTCCTCCAGCCCCCTACACCCCCTCCCTATCTCTGTAACCTCCTCCAGCCCCCCTACACCCCCTCCCTATCTCTGTAACCTCCTCCAGCCCCCTACACCCCCTCCCTATCTCTGTCACCACCTCCAGCCCCCTACACTCCCTCCCTATCTCTGTAACCTCCTCCAGCCCCCTACACCCCCTCCCGATCTCTGTAACCTCCTCCAGCCCCCCTACACCCCCTCCCTATCTCTGTAACCCCCTCCAGTCCCCTACACCCCCTCCCTATCTCTGTACCTTCCTCCAGCCCCTACACCCCTCCCTATCTCTGTAACCCCCTCCAGCCCCCTACACTTCCTCCCTATCTCTGTAACCTCCTCCAGCCCCCCTACATCCCCTCCCTATCTCTGTAACCTCCTCCAGCCCCCTACACCCCCTCTCTGTCTCTGTAACCTCCTCCAGTCCCCTACACCCCCTCCCGATCTCTGTAACTTCCTCCAGTCCCCCTACACCCCCCTCCCCATCTCTGTAACCTCCTCCAGCCCCCTATACCCCCTCCCTATCTCTGTAACCTCCTACAGCCCCCTACACCCCCTCCCTATCTCTGTAACCTCCTCCAGTCCCCCTACACCCCCTCCCCATCTCTGTAACCTCCTCCAGCCCCCTACACCCCCTCCCTGTCTCTGTAACCTCCTCCAGTCCCCCTACATCCCCTCCCTGTCTCTGTAACCTCCTCCAGTCCCCCTACATCCCCTCCCTGTCTCTGTAACCTCCTCCAGCCCCCCTACACCCCTCCCTATCTCTGTAACCTCCTCCAGCCCCCTCCACTCCCTATCTGTCTAATCGAGGGATAGGGAGACCGGAACTGTGCACGGTGCTCCCAGTGTGGGTCTAACCGAGGGATAGGGAGACCGGAACTGTGCACGGTGCTCCCAGTGTGGGTCTAACCGAGGGATAGGGAGACTGGAACTGTGCACGGTGCTCCGAATGTGGATCTAACCGAGGGATAGGGAGACCGGAACTGTGCACGGTGCTCCCAGTGTGGGTCTAACCGAGGGATAGGGAGACCGGAACTGTGCACGGTGCTCCGAGTGTGGGTCTAACCGAGGGATACGGAGACGGGAACTGTGCACGGTGCTCCGAGTGTGGGTCTAACCGAGGGATAGGGAGACTGGAACTGTGCACGGTGCTCCGAGTGTGGGTCTAACCGAGGGATAGGGAGACTGGAACTGTGCACGGTGCTCCGAGTGTGGGTCTAACCGAGGGATAGGGAGACGGGAACTGTGCACGGTGCTCCGAGTGTGGGTCTAACTGAGGGATAGGGAGACGGGAACTGTGCACGGTGCTCGGAGTGTGGGTCTAACCGAGGGCTAGAGAGACTGGAACTGTGCACGGTGCTCCGAGTGTGGGTCTAACCGAGGGATAGGGAGACGGGAACTGTGCACGGTGCTCCGAGTGTGGGTCTAACCGAGGGATAGGGAGACTGAAACTGTGCACGGTGCTCCGAGTGTGGGTCTAACCGAGGGATAGGGAGACTGGAACTGTGCACGGTGCTCCGAGTGTGGGTCTAACCGAGGGATAGGGAGACTGAAACTGTGCACGGTGCTCCGAGTGTGGGTCTAACCGAGGGATAGGGAGACTGGAACTGTGCACGGTGCTCCGAGTGTGGGTCTAACCGAGGGATAGGGAGACTGGAACTGTGCACGGTGCTCCGAGTGTGGGTCTAACTGAGGGATAGGGAGACGGGAACTGTGCACGGTGCTCGGAGTGTGGGTCTAACCGAGGGGATAGGGAGACCGGAACTGTGCACTGTGCTCCGAGTGTGGGTCTAACCGAGGGATAGGGAGATGGGAACTGTGCACGGTGCTCCGAGTGTGGGTCTAACCGAGGGATAGGGAGACCGGAACTGTGCACGGTGCTCCGAGTGTGGGTCTAACCGAGGGATAGGGAGACGGGAACTGTGCACGGTGCTCCGAGTGTGGGTCTAACCGAGGGATAGGGAGACTGGAACTGTGCACGGTGCCCCGAGTGTGGGTCTAACCGAGGGATAGGGAGACCAACTCATTTTCCCTGAGTCAACACATCGCAAACCAGGTCTTGACCGAGATTATCTTGATGAGTTAATATAAAAAGGGGAACAGAACCTTTCTCACAACAGTGACTCGACTAAAACTCTGTGTTACCGCTGAGTCACTACAGCTCACCGACCCTCCCACAGTGCGGCGCTCCCTCAGCACTGACCCTCCCACAGTGCGGCGCTCCCTCAGCACTGACCCTCCCACAGTGCGGCGCTCCCTCAGCACTGACCCTCCCACAGTGCGGCGCTCCCTCAGCACTGACCCTCCCACAGTGCGGCGCTCCCTCAGCACTGACCCTCCCACAGTGCGGCGCTCCCTCAGCACTGACCCTCCCACAGTGCGGCGCTCCCTCAGCACTGACCCTCCCACAGTGCGGCGCTCCCTCAGCACTGACCCTCCCACAGTGCGGCGCTCCCTCAGCAGCGACCCTCCCACAGTGCGGCGCTCCCTCAGCACTGACCCTCCCACAGTGCGGCGCTCCCTCAGCACCGACCCTCCCACAGTGCGGCGCTCCCTCAGCACCGACCCTCCCACAGTGCGGCGCTCCCTCAGCACCGACCCTCCCACAGTGCGGCGCTCCCTCAGCACCGACCCTCCCACAGTGCGGCGCTCCCTCAGCACCGACCCTCCCACAGTGCGGCGCTCCCTCAGCACCGACCCTCCCACAGTGCGGCGCTCCCTCAGCACCGACCCTCCCACAGTGCGGCGCTCCCTCAGCACCGACCCTCCCACAGTGCGGCGCTCCCTCAGCACCGACCCTCCCACAGTGCGGCGCTCCCATGCTGCCCACAACGCATTTCCCAAATGCATCACAGTGCATGGCGGCTGCGTCTAGTGCATGGAGCCAGGGATGAGCCAGGCTGCATTAGTGTCCGCGACACCCGTTTGGTCTGCATTACCCCCCCCACTCGTGATCACCACTAGCCTCTGTACCATCTGTGCATTATTAGCCAATGCATAACCTAGCATGGGTACTCCCACCCATGCATGGGCCCAGTGATGGATGTTGCTGCATTTGTGCCCTTGGCACCAGTTTGGTCTGCACTGCCCCCTCGTCGTGATCACCACTGCCTTCTATATCATCTGTGCATCGTTAGCCAATGCATAATGCTGCATGGGTGCCCCCACCCATGCATGGGCCCACGGGTGGCCCGGGCTGCATTAGTGCCCAGGACGTCAGTTTGGTCTGCATTAGCCCCTACCCATGTGTGTGGCTGGCTTCCCGGTCATCTATGTTGTATTAGCCAGTGCATAACGATGCATGGGTGCCCCCACCCATGCATGGGCCCAGGGGTGGATCCTGTTGCATTAGTGCCCGCGAGATCAGTTTGGTCTGCACTACCCCCTGCCAGTGACTGCGGCTGGCTCCCAGGACATTTATGCTTTATTAGCCAATGCATCGCTTTGCATGGGTGCCCCCTCCCATGCATGGGCCCAGGGGTGGCCCGGGCTGCATTGGTGCCCGGGGCCCCATCTGGGTCTGCACTGCCCCCTCTCACTGAACGCCACTGGCTTCGGAACCATCTGCGCATCATTAACCAATGCATCGCGCTGCATGGGTGCCCCCTCCCGTGCATGGGGGCAGAGGTGGGCCCCGCTGCATTAGTGCCCCCCGCACCGGTGCGGCCCTGCATCGACTCACCCGAGAGGCCCCCGAAGGCGGCGGTTGCCGGCTGTCGGAAGGCGATGGTCCAGCAGAGGAAGGCCGAAAGGCCGAGCAGGACCCCGCTGCCGGCGTAGGCGCCCCTCAGCCACAGCTTGTTGAGCGGCATGGTGCAAAATAAACAAGCCTCCCCTTCCAGAGAGCTGATCCCGCCCCGTCCCCCCCTCCTCCTCCTCCTCTTTGCAACTCCCCTTCCCCGCGGTGCAAACAGCTGGCTGCAAAGTCCCGGGACTCCCGGGGACCCGCAAACAGCGACACCCGCCGGCCTGGAGGGGGAATGACAGCGCTGGGAGGACTGAACAGCAGCGACACCCGCCGGCCTGGAGGGGGAATGACAGCGCTGGGAGGACTGAGCAGCAGCGCCTCCCCCCGGTCTGGAGGGGGAATGACAGCGCTGGGAGGACTGGGCAGCTCTGGGAGGACTGAGCAGCTCCGGGAGGACTGAACAACAGCGACACCCGCAGGCCTGGAGGGGGAATGACAGCGCTGGGAGGACTGAGCAGCAGCGACCCCCGCCGGTCTGGAGGGGGAATGACAGCTCTGGGAGGACTTGGGCACCTCTGGGAGGACTGAACAGCAGCGACACCCGCCGGCCTGGAGGGGGAATGACAGCGCTGGGAGGACTGTGCAGCTCTGGGAGGACTGAACAACAGCGACACCCCCAGGCCTGGAGGGGGAATGACAGCGCTGGGAGGACTGAGCAACAGCGACACCCCCAGGCCTGGAGGGGGAATGACAGCTCTGGGAGGACTGAGCAGCTCTGGGAGGACTGAGCAACAGCGACACCCGCTGGCCTGGAGGGGGAATGACAGCTCTGGGAGGACTGAGCAACAGCGACACCCCCAGGCCTGGAGGGGTAGTGACAGCACTGGGAGGACTGAGCAGCTCCGGGAGGACTGAACAACAGCGACACCCGCAGGCCTGGAGGGGGAATGACAGCTCTGGGAGGACTGAGCAGCAGCGCCTCCCCCCGGTCTGGAGGGGGAATGACAGCTCTGGGAGGACTGAGCAGCTCTGGGAGGACTGAGCAACAGCGACACCCGCTGGCCTGGAGGGGGAATGACAGCTCTGGGAGGACTGAGCAACAGCGACACCCCCAGGCCTGGAGGGGTAGTGACAGCTCTGGGAGGACTGAGCAGCTCCGGGAGGACTGAACAACAGCGACACCCGCAGGCCTGGAGGGGGAATGACAGCGCTGGGAGGACTGAGCAGGTCTGGGAGGACTGAACAACAGCGACACCCGCAGGCCTGGAGGGGGAATGACAGCGCTGGGAGGACTGAGCAGGTCTGGGAGGACTGAGCAGCAGCGACACCCGCCGGCCTGTAGGGGTAGTGACAGCTCTGGGAGGACTGAGCAGCAGCGACACCTGCCGGCCTGGAGGGGGAATGACAGCGCTGGGAGGACTGAGCAACAGCGACACCCCCAGGCCTGGACGGGTAGTGACAGCTCTGGGAGGACTGAGCAGCAGCGACACCCGCCGGCCTGGAGGGGGAATGACAGCGCTGGGAGGACTGAGCAGTTCTGGGAGGACTGAGTAGCTCTGGGAGGACTGAACAACAGCGACACCCGCAGGCCTGGAGGGGGAATGACAGCTCTGGGAGGACTGGGCAGCTCTGGGAGGAGTGAACAGCAGCGACACCCGCAGGCCTGGAGGGGGAATGACAGCACTGGGAGGACTGAGCAACAGCGACACCCCCAGGCCTGGAGGGGGAATGACAGCGCTGGGAGGACTGAGCAGCAGCGCCTCCCCCCGGTCTGGAGGGGGAATGACAGCTCTGGGAGGACTGGGCAGCTCTGGGAGGACTGAACAACAGCGCCTCCCCCAGGCCTGGAGGGGTAGTGACAGCACTGGGAGGACAGAGCAGCGCTGGGAGGACTGAGCAGCTCCGGGAGGACTGAACAACAGCGACACCCGCCGGCCTGGAGGGGTAGTGACAGCTCTGGGAGGACTGAGCAGGTCTGGGAGGACTGAACAACAGCGCCTCCCCCAGGCCTGGAGGGGTAGTGACAGCACTGGGAGGACAGAGCAGCTCTGGGAGGACTGAGCAGCTCTGGGAGGACTGAGCAACAGCGACACCCGCCGGTCTGGAGGGGGAATGACAGCTCTGGGAGGACGGTGCAGCAGCGACACCCCCAGGCCTGGAGGGGTAGTGACAGCTCTGGGAGGACTGAGCAGCTCAGGGAGGACTGAGCAGCAGCGCCTCCCCCAGGCCTGGAGGTGTAATTAGAGCTCTGGGAGGACTGAACAACAGCGACACCCCCAGGACAGGAGGTATAATTGAAGCTCTGGGAGGACTGAGCAACAGCGACACCCGCAGGCCAGGAGGGGTAGTGACAGCACTGGGAGGACTGAGCAGCTCTGGGAGGACTGAGCAACAGCGACCCCCGCTGGCCTGGAGGTGCAGTGACAGCACTGGGAGGACTGAGCAGCAGCGCCTCCCCCAGGCCTGGAGGGGTAGTGACAGCTCTGGGAGGACTGAGGAACAGTGACACCCACAGGCCTGGAGGGGTAGTGACAGCTCTGGGAGGACTGAGCAACAGCGACACCCGCCGGCCTGGAGGGGGAATGACAGCTCTGGGAGGACTGCACAGCGGCGACACCCGCAGGCCTGGAGGGGTAGTGACAGCTCTGGGAGGACTGCGCAGCAGCGACACCCGCAGGCCTGGAGGGGGAATGACAGCTCTGGGAGGACTGAGCAAAAGCGACACCCCCTGCACAGGAGGTGTAATGACAGCTCTGGGAGGAGTGAGCAGCAGCGAATCCCCAGGACAGGAGGTGTAATGACAGCTCTGGGAGGACTGGGCAGCAGCGACACCCCCTGGCCTGGAGGGGTAGTGACAGCTCTGGGAGGACTGGGCAGCAGCGGCACCCCCAGGACAGGAGGTGTAATGACAGCTCTGGGAGGACCGGGCAGCAGCGACACCCCCAGGACAGGAGGTGTAATGACAGCTCTGGGAGGACCAAGCGAGGAGGTCCCTTTCTTGATCCCCCACCCACCGAGGGGAGGGGGGGAAACGGCCCCTCGGCCCCGACCCTCTCAAACCCACTCAGAATTTCAGACATCACGGGGATAGTGATTCCCCCCCCCATTCCCCCGCTCAAGACAATCTCTCTCTCTTGCCTCCCCCCCCCCGCCTCGCCACCCCACCCCCCCCGGGCTACGTCGTTCCTCGGGGTACGAGAGGGTGGGACGAGGGGAACTGTCAACGTCCAAGGCAATCCGAGGCAAGGGCGGGAAGACCCAGTGGGTTAATTAAAACCTCCACCCTTTCCCAACACATTGGGTCAAACAACGAAGAACGCATATTCCCCGTATTCCCCACTCGGCGCTGCCCCTCGAGCTCCGCTCCCTCCCTCACTGCCCTGGGACGAGGTTCAGAGGGAGGAGGTCCACAAGACCATGAGACCCAATGACACTGGGGCAGAATGAGGCCACTCGGCCCATCGAGTCTGCTCCGCCATTCAATCATGGCTGATATTTTTCCCATCCCCATTCTCCTGCCTTTTCCCCCCATAACCCCTGATCCCCTTATTAATCAAGAACCTATCTATCTCTGTCTTAAAGACACTCAATGACCCGGCCTCCACAGCCTTCTGCGGCAAAGAGTTCCACAACATCCACCACTCTCTGGCTGAAGAAATTCCTCCTCATCTCTGTTCTAAAGGATCGTCCCTTTAGCCTGAGGTTGTGTTCCCTCTGGTTCTAGTTTTTCCCACTGGTGGAAACATCCTCTCCACGTCCACTCTATCCAGGCCTCGCAGTATCCTGTAAGTTTCAATAAGATCCCCCCCCCCCTCATCCTTCTAAACTCCCAACGAGTACAGACCCAGAGTCCTCAACCGTTCCTCATACGACAAGCTCTTCATTCCAGGGATCATTCTTGTGAACCTCCTCTGGACCCTTTCGAAGGACCAGCACATCCTTCCTTAGGATTGCGACGGGATCTTGATCAATTGGGGCCAGTGGGCTGACGAATGGCAGATGGAGTTTAATTTAGACAAATGCGAGGTGATGCATTTTGGTCGATCGAACCAGGGCAGGACTTACTCAGTTAATGGTAGGGCGTTGGGGGAGAGTTACAGAACAAAGAGATCTAGGGGTACAGGTTCATAGCTCCTTGAAAGTGGAGTCACAGGTGGACAGAGTGGTGAAGAAGGCATTCGGCATGCTTGGTTTCACAGGTCATAGAGTCAGAGAGGTTTACAGATGGAAACAGGCCCTTCGGCCCAACTTGTCCATGCCGCCCCTTTTTTTTTAACCCCTAAGCTAGTCCCAACTGCCCGCGTTTGGTCCATATCCCTCTATACCCATCGTACCCATGGAACTGTCTAAACGCTTTTTAAAAGACAAAATTGTACCCGCCTCTACTACTGCCTCTGGCAGCTCATTCCAGACACTCACCACCCTCTGTGTGAAAAAATTGCCCCTCTGGACACTTCTGTATCTCTCCCCTCTCACCTTAAACCTACACCCTCTAGTTTTAGACTCCCCCTACCTTTGGGGAAAAGATATTGACTATCTAGCTGATCTGTGCCCCTCATTATTTTATAGACCTCGATAAGGTCACCCCTCAGCCTCCTACGCTCCAGAGAAAAAAGTCCCAGTCTATCCAGCCTCTCCTTATAACTCAAACCATCAAGTCCCCAGTGGCATCCAAGTAAATCTTTTCGGGAGGAGGTTACAGAGATAGGGAGGGGGTGTAGGGGGCTGGAGGAGGTTACAGAGATAGGGAGGGGGTGTAGGGGACTGGAGGAGGTTACAGAGATAGGGAGGGGATGTAGGGGGCTGGAGGAGGTTACAGAGATAGGGAGGGGGTGTAGGGGGATGGAGGAGGTTACAGAGATAGGGAGGGGATGTAGGGGGATGGAGGAGGTTACAGAGATAGGGAGGGGGTGTAGGGAGGCTGGAGGAGGTTACAGAGATAGGGAGGGGGCTTTGGGGGACTGGAGGAGGTTACAGAGATAGGGAGGGGGTGTAGAGGACTGGAGGGGGTTACAGAGATAGGGAGGGGGGTGTCGGGGGGCTGGAGGAGGTTACAGAGATAGGGAGGGGATGTAGGGGGCTGGAGGAGGTTACAGAGACAGGAAGGGGGTGTAGGGGGCTGGAGGAGGTTACAGAGATAGGGAGGGGATGTGGGGGGCTGGAGGAGGTTATAGAGACAGGGAGGGTGTGCAGGGGGCTGGAGGAGGTTACAGAGATAGGGAGGGGGTGTAGGGGGCTGGAGGAGGTTACAGAGATAGGGAGGGGATGTAGGGGGCTGGAGGAAGTTACAGAGATAGGGAGGGGGGTGTATGGGGCTGGAGGAGGTTACAGAGATAGGGAGGGGGTGCAGGGGGCTGGTGGAGGTTACAGAGATAGGGAGGGGGTTTTGGGGGACTGGAGGAGGTTACAGAGATAGGGAGGGGGTGTCGGGGGGCTGGAGGAGGTTACAGAGATAGGGAGGGGGTGTAGGGGGGCTGGAGGAGGTTACAGAGATAGGGAGGGGGTGTAGGGGGGCTGGAGGAGGTTACAGAGATAGGGAGGGGGTGTAGGGGGGCTGGAGGAGGTTACAGAGATAGGGAGGGGGTGTAGGGGGGCTGGAGGAGGGTACAGAGATAGGGAGGGGGTGTAGGGGGGCTGGAGGAGGTTACAGAGATAGGGAGGGGGTGTAGGGGGGCTGGAGGAGGTTACAGAGATAGGGACGGGGGTGGTTGGGGTTGTGTTGGTGTTATATTGTAGCCTTGACCTATCTCTGCTGGGACCCAAGCGTGCGTGAGAGATCGCCGGGGCAGGATGTGGTGGGAGGCAAGAGGAGACAGAGTTTCCACGGTGGGGACTTCCCGTTGTCTGCGGATGGAGGAGGTGAGTGGCGAACACGCTTCACCACATCCAGTGCACAGATACCTGGTGTTGGAGCACCCAGAGAGAGTGAGAGAGAGAGAGCGCGAGCGAGAGAGAGAGCGAGCGAGCGAGAGAGAGCGAGCGAGAGAGAGCGAGAGAGAGAGGACACACACACACAGAGACACACGTGTCGGAGAGATACTCACCCGTAACACCAGGTAAGGCACCTAACCAGGAGTAACAGAGAGGAGACAGAGAGAGAGAGACAGAGAGAGAGGGACAGAGAGAGAAGAAGAGAGAAGGAGAGAGACAGATAGAGAGAGAGAGAGAGAGACAGAGAGAGAGAGACAGAGAGTGAGAGAGACAAAGAGAGAGAGAGACAGAGAGACAGAGAGACAGAGAGAGAGACACAGAGAGAGAGACAGAGAGAGAGAGACAGAGAGTGAGAGAGACAGAGAGAGTGAGACGGAGAGAGACAGAGACGGAGAGAGACGGAGAGAGACAGAGAGGTTTAAGGTTTATTTATTATTGTCACAAGTGGATTACATTAACACTGCAAAGAAGTTACTGTGAAGATCCCCTAGTCACCACACTCCGGCGCCTGTTTGGGTTAATCCATCCTAACCTACACATCTTTGGACACCAAGGGGACAATTTAGCATGGCCAATCCACCCTAACCTACACATCTTTGGACACTAAGGGACAATTTAGCATGGCCAATCCACCCTAACCGACACATCTTTGGACACTAAGGGACAATTTAGCATGGCCAATCCACCCTAACCTGCACATCTTTGGACACCAAGGGGACAATTTAGCATGGCCAATCCACCCTAACCTACACATCTTTGGACACTAAGGGACAATTTAGCATGGCCAATCCACCCCAACCTACACATCTTTGGACACTAAGGGACAATTTAGCATGGCCAATCCACCCCAACCTACACATCTTTGGACACTAAGGGGCAATTTAGCACGGCCAATCCACCCTAACCTACACATCTTTGGACACTAAGGGACAATTTAGCACGGCCAATCCACCCTAACCTGCACATCTTTGGACACTAAGGGACAATTTAGCATGGCCAATCCACCCTAACCTACACATCTTTGGACACTAAGGGACAATTTAGCACGGCCAATCCACCCTAACCTGCACATCTTTGGACACTAAGGGACAATTTAGCATGGCCAATCCACCCTAACCTACACATCTTTGGGACACTAAGGGACAATTTAGCATGGCCAATCCACCCTAACCTACACATCTTTGGACACTAAGGGACAATTTAGCACGGCCAATCCACCCTAACCTGCACATCTTTGGACACTAAGGGACAATTTAGCATGGCCAATCCACCCTAACCTACACATCTTTGGGACACTAAGGGACAATTTAGCATGGCCAATCCACCCTAACCTCCACATCTTTGGACACTAAGGGACAATTTAGCATGGCCAATCCACCCTAACCTTCACATCTTTGGACACTAAGGGGCAATTTAGCATGGCCAATCCACCCTAACCTGCACATCTTTGGACACTAAGGGACAATTTAGCATGGCCAATCCCCCCTAACCTACACATCTTTGGACACTAAGGGACAATTTAGCATGGCCAATCCCCCCTAACCTACACATCTTTGGACACTAAGGGACAATTTAGCATGGCCAATCCACCCTAACCTACACATCTTTGGACACTCAGGGACAATTTAGCACGGCCCAATCCACCCTAACCCACACATCTTTCAGACTGTGGGAGGAAACCGGAGCACCCGGAGGAAACCCACGCAGACACGGGGAGAACGTGCAGACTCCGCACAGACAGTGACCCAAAGCCGGGAATCGAACCCGGGTCACCGGCGCTGTTAGGCAGCAGCGTTAACTATTGTGCCACCCAGAGAGAGAGACAGAAACACAGAGGGAGAGAGAGACAGAGAGACAGAGACACAGTGAGAGAGATAGAGAGGGAGAGACAGAGAGAGAGAGACAGACTGAGAGAGACAGAGAGACAGAGACACAGTGAGAGAGATAGAGAGAGAGAGACAGACTGAGAGAGACGGAGAGAGACAGGTTCCTGATTTGATTTATTGTTGTCACGTGTATCGGGATACGGTGAAAAGTATTGTTTCTTGCGTGCTGTACAGACAAAGCATACCGTTCATAGAGAAGGAAAGGAGAGGGTGCAGAATGTAGTGTTAGAGTCACAGCTAGGGGTGTAGAGAAAGATCAACTTAACGCGAGGTCGGTCCATTCAAAAGTCTGACGGCAGCAGCAGGGAAGAAGCTGTTCTTGAGTCGGTCGGTACGTGACCTCAGACTTTTGTATCTTTTTCCCCCGACGGAAGAAGGTGGAAGAGAGAATGTCCGGGGTGCGTGGGGGGGGGGGGTCCTTGATTATGCCGGCTGCTTTTCCCCCCTCGAGGCAGCGGGAAGTGTAGACGGAGTCAATGGATGGGAGGCTGGAGAAAGAGAGAGTTTTAAATTTAAAATGTTTTGCTTAATTATTAGTCACAAGTTAGGGCTTACATTAACACTGCAATGAAGTTACTGTGAAAATCCCCCCGAGTCGCCCACACTCCTGTTCAGGGTGACACTGAGGGAGAATTTAGGACGGCCCAATCCACCCTAACCCAGCCCCGTCTTTCGTACTGTGGGAGGAAACCGGAGCACCCGGAGGAAACCCACGCAGACACGGGGAGAACGCGCAGACTCCGCACAGACAGTGACCCCGAGCCCCGGGGAATCGAACCCGGGGTTCCCTGGCGCTGTGAGGCAGCACTGCTAAACCACTGTGACACCATGTTCTATCAACACAATGTTTGATGGGGGACAGTGTAGAGGGAGCTTTACTCTGTATCTAACCCCGTGCTGTACCTGTCCTGGGAGTGTTTGATGGGGGACAGTGTAGAGGGAGCTTTACTCTGTATCTAACCCCATGCTGTACCTGTCCTGGGAGTGTTTGATGGGGGACAGTGTAGAGGGAGCTTTACTCTGTATCTAACCCCGTGCTGTACCTGTCCTGGGAGTGTTTGATGGGGGACAGTGTGGAGGGAGCTTTACTCTGTATCTAACCCCGTGCTGTACCTGTCCTGGGAGTGTTTGATGGGGGACAGTGTAGAGGGAGCTTTACTCTGTATCTAACCCCGTGCTGTACCTGTCCTGGGAGTGTTTGATGGGGGACAGTGTAGAGGGAGCTTTACTCTGTATCTAACCCCGTGCTGTACCTGTCCTGGGAGTGTTTGATGGGGGACAGTGTAGAGGGAGCTTTACTCTGTATCTAACACCGTGCTGTACCTGTCCTGGGAGTGTTTGATGGGGGGGACAGTGTAGAGGGAGCTTTACTCTGTATCTAACCCCGTGCTGTACCTGTCCTGGGAGTGTTTGATGGGGGGGACAGTGTAGAGGGAGCTTTACTTATTAAAACTGAATTCGTCGGTTAATGTTCTGCCTGCTTAATATTTAAATCTTGCCGGGGGGCAGAGAACAGGTGGTGGGTGAGGCCCTGTTTGGATTCATAAGCTAATCGCCCTTTCATTGTTGATCGATGGCTGAATTAATCTCCCCGCAGCCACATACCTGACTCTCCACCCAAACCCCGAGCGTTTTTATCACAATCTCACATCCTGCGGATGCGAGGAAGTTTAGTTAATTTGTGGTATCACTCTCCCAGCATCGGACAGCATGAGAACAGGCCCTTCGGCCCACTTTGCTGTGCTGTACATGTTAAACTCAACCCCTTTCTTCCCGCGTTGGTTCCAAGTCTCTCTATTCCGCCATTAGATCTGATTTATTGTTGTCCCGTGTATCGGGATACGGTGAAAAGTATTGTTCCTTGCGCGCTGTACAGACAAAGCATACCGTTCATAGAGAAGGAAAGGAGAGGGTGGCAGAATGTAGTGTTACAGTCACAGCTAGGGGTGTAGAGAAAGATCAACTCAATGCGAGGTAGGGTCCATTCAAAAGTCTTGACGGCAGCAGCAGGGAAGAAGCTGTTCTTGAGTCGGTCGGTACGTGACCTCAGACTTTTGTATCTTTTTCCCCCGACGGAAGAAGGTGGAAGAGAGAATGTCTGGGGTGCCTAGGGGGGGGTCCTTGATTCTGCCGGCTGCTTTTCCCCCCCCCGAGGCAACGGGAAGTGTAGACGGAGTCAATGGATGGGAGGCTGGTTTGCGTGATGGGACTGGGCTACGTTCACACACACACACAACCCTTTGTAGTTCCTTGCGGTCTTGGGCAGAGCAGGAGCCCCCAAAAGGTGTTTGATAAGGTGCCTCACCAAAGGTTGCCGAAGAAGATTGGGTCACACGGAGTTGGGGGTCGGGTGTTGGCGTGGATTGGGGATTGGCTATCCGACAGGAAGCAGAGAGTCGGAATAAATGGGTGCTTTTCTGGTTGGCGGATGGTGACTAGTGGCGTGCCGCAGGGATCGGTACTGGGGCCTCAACTGTTTACCATTTATATAGACGATCTGGAGGAGGGGACTGAGTGTAGGGTAACAAAGTTTGCAGACGACACAAAGATGAGTGGGAAAGTGAATCGTGTGGAGGGCGTAGAAGGTCTGCAGAGAGATTTGGACAGGCTGAGTGAGTGGGCGAGGATCTGGCAGATGGAGTATAACGTTGACAAATGCGAGGTTATTCACTTTGGAGGAAATAAGAGCAAATTGGATTATCATCTAAATGGAAAGAGATTACAACATGCTGCTGTGCAGAGGGACCTGGGGGTCCTTGTGCATGAGATGCAAAAACCCAGTCTGTAGGTGCAACAGGTGATCAAGAAGGCAAATAGGATGTTGGCCTATATCGCGAGGGGGATAGAATATAAAAGCAGAGACGTCTTGCTGCATCTGTACAGGGCATTGGTGAGGCCGCAGCTGGAATACTGTGTTGGTCCCCTTATTTGCGGAAGGATATATTGGCCTTGGAGGGAGTGCAGAGAAGGTTCACCAGGTTGATACCAGAGATGAGGGGGTGTTGATTATGAGGAGAGACTGAGCAGATTGGGTTTGTACTCGTTGGAATTTAGAAGGCTGAGGGGGGATCTTATAGAGACCTATAAGATAATGAAGGGGCTGGATAGGGTAGAGATGGAGAGATTCTTTCCACTTAGAAAGGAAGCTAGAACTAGAGGGCACAGCCTCAAAATAAAGGGGGGTCGGTTTAGGACAGAGTTGAGGAGGAACTTCTTCTCTCAGAGGGTGGTGAATCTCTGGAATTCTCTGCCCACTGAGGTGGTGGAGGCTACCTCGCTGAATATGTTTAAATCACGGATAGATGGATTCCTGATCGGGAAGGGAATTAGGGGTTATGGGGATCAGGCGGGTAAGTGGAACTGATCCACTATCAGATCAGCCATGATCTTATTGAATGGCGGGGCAGGGCTCGAGGGGCTAGATGGCCTACTCCTGCTCCTATTTCTTATTAAGCCGTGATACATCCGGGAAGGATGCTTTCTATGGGGCATCTGTAAAAGTTGGTGAGAGTCGTAGCGGACATGCCGAATTTCCTTAGCCTCCTGAGAAAGTAGAGGTGTTGATGGGGCTTTCTTAACGATAGTGTCGGCGTGGGGGGGACCAGGACAGGTTGTTGGTGATCTGGGACACCTGAAGCTCTCTCGATCCTTTCTACTTCGTCCCCGTTGATGTAGACAGGGGCAGGTTCTCCTCTACGCTTCCTGAAGTCGATGACTCTCTCCTTACATAGTCATGTGTTCATCGAAAAGCCTCTTAAACACCCCTATCGAATCTGCCTCCACCCCCAGGCAGCCTGTTCCAGACACCCACCACACTCTGTGTAGAAAAGGTTGCCCCTCACATCTCCTTTGAACTTTCCCCTCTCACCTTAACCGCGTGCCCCCCCCCCCCCCTAGTATTAGACATTCCAACTCTGGGGGAAAAAGATTCTGACCGTCACCCTATCCACGCCCCGCGTAGTCTTATAGACTTCTATCAGGTCTCCCCTCAGCATCCACCTCAGCAGAGAAAACAACCCCAGTTTGTCCAGCCTCCCCTTCTTGCTCAAACCCTGTCATCCAGGCAACATCCTGGTGAACCTCTCCTGCACCCTCTCCAAAGTCTCCACATCCTTCCTGTAATGTGGCGACCAGAGTTGAACGCAAAACTCGCTCAGCGCGGCCTAACCAAAGTTGTGTGAAGCTGCAACATGTCACCCTGACCCCTGTACTCAATGCCCCAGACAATAAAGGCAACCATCGAAACTAGAAGCAGGAGGAGGCCATCCGGCCCTTCAAGCCTGCTCCGCCCACTCGTTATGAATTCCCGGCTGAGTGTCAAATTCAATATCCTGATTCCTCCTCCTTTTCCGCCCCCCCTCCGCCAGATCCCTCGATCCCTTTCGCCCCAAGAGCGATATCTAATTTCTTCTTGGAAATCAAAGAACAAAGAACAGTACAGCACAGGAAACAGGCCCTTCGGCCCTCCGAGCCTGTGCCGCTCCTTGGTCCAACTAGACCAATCGTTTGTATCCCTCCATTCCCAGGCTGCTCATGTGACTATCCGGGTAAGTCTTAAACGATGTCAGCGTGCCTGCCTCCACCACCCTACTTGGCAGCGCATTCCAGGCCCCCACCACCCTCTGTGTAAAAAACGTCCCTCTGATATCTGAGTTATACTTCGCCCCTCTCACCTTGAGCCCGTGACCCCCTCGTGATCGTCACCTCCGACCTGGGAAAAAGCTTCCCACTGTTCACCCTATCTATCCCCTTCATAATCTTGTACACCTCTATGTTTTGGCCTCAACTCCTTTCTGTGGGGGTGAATTCCACACATTCACCACCCTCTGGGTGAAGAAATTTCTCCTCACCTCAGTCCTAAAAGGGTTCACCCCCTTATCCTCAAACTATGACCCCCCCTAGTTCTGGACTCCCCCCACCATCGGGAACATCCTTTCTGAATCTAACCCTGTCTAACCCTGTTAGAATTTTATAAGTTTCTATGAGATCCCCCTCTCACTCTTCTAAACTCCAGTGAATATAATCCTCACCGATTTAGTCTCTCCTCATATGACAGACCTGCCATCCCAGGAATCAGCCTGGTAAACCTTCGCTGTGCTCCCTCTATAGCAAGGACATCCTTCCTCAGATAAGGACACCAAAACTGCGCACAATACTCCAGGTGTGGCCTCACCAACGCCCTGTACAATTGCAGCAAAACATCCCTATCCCTATACTCCAATCCTCTCACTATGGAGGCTAATGTCCTGGTTCTCACATTATTGTTAAGAAGGACAGGAACCTCCTTCGAACAGCACCTTCCAAACCGCCACCTCTGCCACCTAGAAGGGCAAGGGGTGGGGGGGGGGGCAGAGGGGGGGTGGGGTGTGAGGGGGCAGCAGCAGACGCATGGGGAACACCACCACCTGCAAGTTCCCCCCTCTCCGAGAGCCCTCCCCTACACACACATCATCCCGACTTGGAAACATATCGGCCGTTCCTTCACTGCGGCTGGGGTCAAAATCCTGGAACTCCCTCCCTAACAGCGCTGTGGGTGTACTTACACCACACACACACACAGTGACTGACTGATGTCCAATCACAATCCTGGAACTCCCACCCTAACAGCGCCATGGGTGTACCTACACCACACACACACACAGTGACTGACTGATGTCCAATCACAATCCTGGAACTCCCACCCTAACAGCACCGTGGGTGTACCTACAACACACACACACGGGGACTGACTGATGTCCAATCACAATCCTGGAACTCCCTCCCTAACAGCGCCGTGGGTGTACCTACATCACACACACACGGGGACTGACTGATGTCCAATCACAAGCCTGGAACTCCCTCCCTAACAGCGCCGTGGGTGTACCTACACCACACACACACGGGGACTGACTGATGTCCAATCACTTGGAATACTGTGTACAGTTCTGGGCACCCTATTATAGAAAGGATATTATTAAACTAGAAAGAGTGC
>NW_027593546.1:0-22500 GCF_964213995.1 Mustelus asterias
CACTCTCTGTCTCTGTCTCTGTCTGTCTCTGTCTCACTCTGTCTCTCTGTCTCTGTCTCACTCTCTGTCTCTGTCTCACTCTCTGTCTCTGTCTCACTCTCTCGCTCTGACTCACTCTGTCTCTGTCTCACTCTGTCTCTGTCTCTGTCTCACTCTGTCTCTCTGTCTCTGTCTCACTCTCTGTCTCACTCTCTGTCTCACTCTCTGTCTCTGTCTCTGTCTCACTCTCTCTCTGTGTCTCTGTCTCTGTCGCACTCTCTGTCTCTCTGTCTCTGTCTCACTCTGTCTCTCTGTCTCTGTCTCACTCTGTCTCTCTGTCTCTGTCTCACTCTCTCTCTCTCTGTCTCACTCTCTCTCTGTCTCTCTGTCTCTGTCTCACTCTCTCTCTCTGTCTCACTCTCTCTCTGTCTCTCTGTCTCTGTCTCACTCTCTCTCTCTGTCTCTGTCTCACTCTCTCACTCTCTCTCTCTCTGTCTCTGTCTCTGTCTCTGTCTCACTCTCTCACTCTCTCTCTCTCTCTCTGTCTCTGTCTCACTCTGTCTCTGTCTCACTCTGTCTCTGTCTCTGTCTCACTCTCTCTCTCTGTCTCTGTCTCTCTCTCTCTCTGTCTCACTCTCTCTCTCTCTCTGTCTCACTCTGTCTCTGTCTCTGTCTCACTCTCTGTCTCACTCTCGTCTCACTCTCTGTCTCACTCTCTCTCTGTCTCTGTCTCACTCTCTCTCTCTGTCTCTGTCTCTGTCTCACTCTCTGTCTCTGTCTCTGTCTCACTCTCTGTCTCACTCTCTGTCTCACTCACTGTCTCTGTCTCACTCTCTCTCTCTGTCTCTGTCTCACTCTCTGTCTCTGTCTCACTCTCTCTCTCTGTCTCTGTCTCTCTCTCTCTCTGTCTCACTCTCTCTCTCTCTCTGTCTCACTCTGTCTCTGTCTCACTCTCTGTCTCACTCTCTTTCTCTGTCTCTGTCTCTCTGTCTCTGTCTCACTCTCTGTCTCTCTGTCTCTGTCTCACTCTGTCTCTCTGTCTCTGTCTCACTCTCTGTCTCTGTCTCACTCTGTCTCTCTGTCTCTGTCTCACTCTCTGTCTCTGTCTCACTCTCTGTCTCTGTCTCACTCTCTGTCTCTGTCTCACTCTCTGTCTCTGTCTCACTCTCTCTCTCTGTCTCACTCTCTATCTCTGTCTCTGTCTCACTCTGTCTCTCTGTCTCTGTCTCACTCTCTGTCTCACTCTCTGTCTCACTCTCTGTCTCACTCTGTCTCTCTGTCTCTGTCTCACTCTCTGTCTCACTCTCTGTCTCACTCTCTGTCTCACTCTGTCTCTCTGTCTCTGTCTCATTCTCTGTCTCTGTCTCTGTCTCACTCTCTGTCTGTGTCTCTGTCTCTGTCTCACTCTCTGTCTCTGTCTCACTCTGTCTCTCTGTCTCTGTCTCACTCTGTCTCTCTGTCTCTGTCTCACTCTGTCTCTCCGTCTCTGTCTCACTCTCTCTCTCTGTCTCTGTCTCACTCTCTCTCTGTCTCTGTCTCACTCTCTCTCTCTGTCTCTGTCTCTGTCTCACTCTCTCTCTGTCTCTGTCTCACTCTCTCTCTCTGTCTCTGTCTCTGTCTCACTCTCTCTGTCTCTGTCTCTGTCTCTGTCTCACTCTCTCTCTCTGTCTCTGTCTCACTCTCTGTCTCTGTCTCTGTCTCTGTCTCACTCTCTGTCTCTGTCTCACTCTCTCTCTCTGTCCCACTCTCTCTCTCTCTCTCTCTCTCTCTCTGTATCACTCTCTCTCTCTGTCTGTCTGTCTCTCTCTGTCTCACTCTCTCTCTCTGTCTCTGTCTCACTCTGTCTCTCTGTCTCTGTCTCACTCTCGCTTTCTGTCTCTGTCTCACTCTGTCTCTCTGTCTCTGTCTCACTCTCTCTCTCTATCTGTCTCTGTCTCACTCTCTCTCTGTCTCTGTCTCACTCTCTCTCTCTGTCTCTGTCTCACGCTCTCTCTGTCTCTCTCTCTGTCTCTGTCTCACTCTCTGTCTCTCTCTCTGTCTCTGCCTCACTCTGTCTCTCTGTCTCTGTCTCACTCTCTCTCTCTGTCTCTGTCTCTGTCTCACTCTCTCTGTCTCACTCTCTCTGTCTCACTCTCTCTCTCTGTCTCACTCTCTCTCTCTGTCTCTGTCTCTGTCTCACTCTCTGTCTCTGTCTCTGTCTCTCTGTCTCTGTCTCACTCTCTGTCTCTGTCTCTGTCTGTCTCTGTCTCACTCTGTCTCTCTGTCTCTGTCTCACTCTCTGTCTCTGTCTCACTCTCTCTCTCTGTCCCACTCTCTCTCTCTCTCTGTCTCTGTCTCACTCTCTCTCTCTCTCTCTGTCTCACTCTCTCTCTCTGTCTCTGTCTCTGTCTCACTCTCTCTCTGTCTCTGTCTCACTCTCTCTCTCTGTCTCTGTCTCTGTCTCACTCTCTGTCTCTGTCTCTGTCTCACTCTCTGTCTCACTCTCTGTCTCACTCACTGTCTCTGTCTCACTCTCTCTCTCTGTCTCTGTCTCACTCTCTGTCTCTGTCTCACTCTCTCTCTCTGTCTCTCTCTCTGTCTCTGTCTCACTCTCTCTCTCTGTCTCACGCTCTCTGTCTCTGTCTCTGTCTCACTCTCTCTCTCTGTCTCTGTCTCACTCTGTCTCTGTCTCTGTCTCACTCTCTCTCTCTGTCTCTGTCTCTGTCTCTGTCTCACTCTCTCTCTCTGTCTCACTCTCTGTCTCTGTCTCTGTCTCTGTCTCACTCTCTGTCTCTGTCTCTGTCTCACTCTCTGTCTCTGTCTCTGTCTCTGTCTCACTCTCTGTCTCTGTCTCTGTCTCACTCTCTCTCTGTCTCTGTCTCACTCTCTCTCTCGCTCTGTCTCTGTCTCAGTCTCTGTCTCACTCTGTCTCTGTCTCTGTCTCACTCTGTTTCTGTCTCTGTCTCTCTCTGTCTCTGTCTCACTCTGTCTCTGTCTCACTCTCTCTCTCTGTCTCTGTCTCTGTCTCACTCTCTCTCTCTGTCTCACTCTCTCTCTCTCTCTGTCTCACTCTGTCTCTGTCTCTGTCTCTGTCTCTGTCTCAGTCTCACTCTCTGTCTCTGTCTCACTCTCTGTCTCTGTCTCACTCTGTCTCTGTCTCACTCTCTCTCTCTCTCTCTCTCTCTCTGTCTCTGTCTCTGTCTCTGTCTCACTCTCTCTCTGTGTCTCTGTCTCACTCTCTCTGTCTCTGTCTCTGTCTCACTCTCTCTCTCTCACTGTCTCTGTCTCTGTCTCACTCTCTGTGTCTCTGTCTCACTCTCTCTGTCTCTGTCTCTGTCTCACTCTCACTCTCTCTCTCTGTCTCTGTCTCACTCTCTCTCTCTGTCTCACTCGCTCTCTCTGTCTCTGTCTCTGTCGCTCTCTCTGTCTCTGTCTCACTCTCTCTCTCTCTCTGTCTCTCTGTCTCTGTCTCACTCTCTCTCTCTGTCTCTCTGTCTCTGTCTCACTCTCTCTCTCTGTCTCTGTCTCACTCTCTCACTCTCTCTCTCTCTGTCTCTGTCTCTGTCTCACTCTCTCACTCTCTCACTCTCTCTCTCTCTCTCTGTCTCTGTCTCACTCTGTCTCTGTCTCACTCTGTCTCTGTCTCTGTATCACTCTCTCTCTCTGTCTCTGTCTCTCTCTCTCTCTGTCTCACTCTCTCTCTCTCTCTGTCTCACTCTGTCTCTGTCTCTGTCTCACTCTCTGTCTGTGTCTCTGTCTCTGTCTCACTCTCTGTCTCTGTCTCACTCTGTCTCTCTGTCTCTGTCTCACTCTGTCTCTCTGTCTCTGTCTCACTCTGTCTCTCTGTCTCTGTCTCACTCTCTCTCTCTGTCACTGTCTCACTCTCTCTCTCTGTCCCACTCTCTCTCTGTCTCTGTCTCACTCTCTCTCTCTGTCTCTGTCTCTGTCTCACTCTCTCTCTCTGTCTCTGTCTCACTCTCTCTCTCTGTCTCTGTCTCACTCTCTCTCTCTGTCTCTGTCTCACTCTCTGTCTCTGTCTCTGTCTCACTCTCTCTCTCTGTCTCTGTCTCACTCTCTGTCTCTGTCTCACTCTCTCTCTGTCTCTGTCTCACTCTCTCTCTCTGTCTCTGTCTCTGTCTCACTCTCTCTCTCTGTCTCTGTCTCACTCTCTCTCTCTGTCTCTGTCTCACTCTCTCTCTCTGTCTCTGTCTCACTCTCTGTCTCTGTCTCACTCTCTGTCTCTGTCTCTGTCTCTGTCTCACTCTCTCTCTCTGTCTCTGTCTCACTCTCTGTCTCTGTCTCTGTCTCTGTCTCACTCTGTCTCTCTGTCTCTGTCTCACTCTCTGTCTCTGTCTCACTCTCTGTCTCTGTCTCACTCTCTCGCTCTGACTCACTCTGTCTCTGTCTCACTCTGTCTCTGTCTCTGTCTCACTCTGTCTCTCTGTCTCTGTCTCACTCTCTCTCTCTGTCTCACTCTGTCTCTGTCTCTGTCTCTGTCTCTGTCTCACTCTCTGTCTCTGTCTCTGTCTCACTCTCTCTCTCTGTCTCTCTGTCTCTGTCTCACTCTCTCTCTGTCTCTCTCTCTGTCTCACTCTCTCTCTCGCTCTGTCTCTGTCTCAGTCTCTGTCTCACTCTGTCTCTGTCTCTGTCTCACTCTGTTTCTGTCTCACTCTCTCTCTCTGTCTCTGTCTCACTCTGTCTCTGTCTCACTCTGTCTCTGTCTCACTCTCTCTCTCTGTCTCTGTCTCTGTCTCACTCTCTCTCTCTGTCTCACTCTCTCTCTCTCTCTGTCTCACTCTGTCTCTGTCTCTGTCTCACTCTCTGTCTCACTCTCTGTCTCACTCTCTGTCTCACTCTCTGTCTCTGTCTCTGTCTCAGTCTCTGTCTCTGTCTCAGTCTCACTCTCTGTCTCTGTCTCACTCTCTGTCTCTGTCTCACTCTCTCTCTCTGTCTCTGTCTCACTCTCTGTCTCTGTCTCTGTCTCACTCTCTCTCTGTGTCTCTGTCTCTGTCGCACTCTCTGTCTCTGTGTCTGTCTCACTCTGTCTCTCTGTCTCTGTCTCACTCTGTCTCTCTGTCTCTGTCTCACTCTGTCTCTCTGTCTCTGTCTCACTCTCTCTCTGTCTCACTCTCTCTCTGTCTCTCTGTCTCTGTCTCACTCTCTCTCTCTGTCTCTGTCTCACTCTCTCACTCTCTCTCTCTCTGTCTCTGTCTCACTCTCTCACTCTCTCTCTCTCTCTCTGTCTCTGTCTCACTCTGTCTCTGTCTCACTCTGTCTCTGTCTCTGTCTCACTCTCTCTCTCTGTCTCTGTCTCTCTCTCTCTCTGTCTCACTCTCTCTCTCTCTCTGTCTCACTCTGTCTCTGTCTCACTCTCTGTCTCACTCTCTTTCTCTGTCTCTGTCTCTCTGTCTCTGTCTCACTCTCTGTCTCTCTGTCTCTGTCTCACTCTGTCTCTCTGTCTCTGTCTCACTCTCTGTCTCTGTCTCACTCTGTCTCTCTGTCTCTGTCTCACTCTCTGTCTCTGTCTCACTCTCTCTCTCTGTCTCACTCTCTATCTCTGTCTCTGTCTCACTCTGTCTCTCTGTCTCTGTCTCACTCTCTGTCTCACTCTCTGTCTCACTCTCTGTCTCACTCTGTCTCTCTGTCTCTGTCTCATTCTCTGTCTCTGTCTCACTCTCTGTCTGTGTCTCTGTCTCTGTCTCACTCTCTGTCTCTGTCTCACTCTGTCTCTCTGTCTCTGTCTCACTCTGTCTCTCTGTCTCTGTCTCACTCTGTCTCTCTGTCTCTGTCTCACTCTCTCTCTCTCTGTCTCTGTCTCACTCTCTCTCTCTGTCCCACTCTCTCTCTGTCTCTGTCTCACTCTCTCTCTCTGTCTCTGTCTCTGTCTCACTCTCTCTCTCTGTCTCTGTCTCACTCTCTGTCTCTGTCTCACTCTCTGTCTCTGTCTCACTCTGTCTCTCTGTCTCTGTCTCACTCTCTGTCTCTGTCTCACTCTGTCTCTCTGTCTCTGTCTCACTCTGTCTCTCTGTCTCTGTCTCACTCTCTCTCTCTGTCACTGTCTCACTCTGTCTCTCTGTCTCTGTCTCACTCTGTCTCTCTGTCTCTGTCTCACTCTCTCTCTCTGTCTCTGTCTCTGTCTCACTCTCTCTCTCTGTCCCACTCTCTCTCTGTCTCTGTCTCACTCTCTCTCTCTGTCTCTGTCTCTGTCTCACTCTCTCTCTCTGTCTCTGTCTCACTCTCTCTGTCTCTGTCTCTGTCTCACTCTCTGTCTCTGTCTCTGTCTCACTCTCTCTCTCTGTCTCTGTCTCACTCTCTGTCTCTGTCTCACTCTCTGTCTCTGTCTCACTCTCTCGCTCTGTCTCACTCTGTCTCTGTCTCACTCTGTCTCTGTCTCTGTCTCACTCTGTCTCTCTGTCTCTGTCTCACTCTCTGTCTCTGTCTCTGTCTCACTCACTCTCTCTCTGTCTCTGTCTCACTCTGTCTCTCTGTCTCTGTCTCACTCTCTGTCTCACTCTCTGTCTCACTCTCTGTCTCTGTCTCTGTCTCACTCTCTCTCTCTGTCTCTCTCACTCTCTCTCTGTGTCTCTGTCTCTGTCTCACTCTCTGTCTCTGTCTCTGTCTCTGTCTCACTCTGTCTCTCTGTCTCTGTCTCACTCTGTCTCTCTGTCTCTGTCTCTGTCTCACTCTGTCTCTCTGTCTCTGTCTCACTCTGTCTCTCTGTCTCTGTCTCTGTCTCACTCTGTCTCTCTGTCTCTGTCTCACTCTCTCTCTCTGTCTCTGTCTGTCTCTGTCTCACTCTGTCTCTCTGTCTCTGTCTCACTCTCTGTCTCTGTCTCTGTCTCTGTCTCTGTCTCACTCTCTGTCTGTGTCTCTGTCTCTGTCTCACTCTCTGTCTCTGTCTCACTCTGTCTCTCTGTCTCTGTCTCACTCTGTCTCTCTGTCTCTGTCTCACTCTGTCTCTCTGTCTCTGTCTCACTCTCTCTCTCTGTCACTGTCTCACTCTCTCTCTCTGTCTCTGTCTCTGTCTCACTCTCTCTGTCCCACTCTCTCTCTGTCTCTGTCTCACTCTCTCTCTCTGTCTCTGTCTCTGTCTCACTCTCTCTCTCTGTCTCTGTCTCTGTCTCTGTCTCACTCTCTCTCTCTGTCTCTGTCTCACTCTCTGTCTCTGTCTCTGTCTCACTCTCTGTCTCTGTCTCTGTCTGTCTCTGTCTCACTCTGTCTCTCTGTCTCTGTCTCACTCTCTGTCTCTGTCTCACTCTCTGTCTGTGTCTCTGTCTCTGTCTCACTCTCTGTCTCTGTCTCACTCTGTCTCTCTGTCTCTGTCTCACTCTGTCTCTCTGTCTCTGTCTCACTCTCTCTCTCTGTCTCTGTCTCACTCTGTCTCTCTGTCTCTGTCTCACTCTGTCTCTCTGTCTCTGTCTCACTCTCTCTCTCTGTCTCTGTCTCTGTCTCACTCTCTCTCTCTGTCCCACTCTCTCTCTGTCTCTGTCTCACTCTCTCTCTCTGTCTCACTCTGTCTCTGTCTCTGTCTCTGTCTCACTCTCTGTCTCTGTCTCTGTCTCACTCTGTCTCTCTGTCTCTGTCTCACTCTGTCTCTCTGTCTCTGTCTCACTCTGTCTCTCTGTCTCTGTCTCACTCTGTCTCTCTGTCTCTGTCTCACTCTGTCTCTCTGTCTCTGTCTCACTCTCTCTCTCTGTCTCTGTCTCTGTCTCACTCTCTCTGTCTCACTCTCTCTCTCTGTCTCTGTCTCACTCTCTGTCTCTGTCTCTGTCTCTCTGTCTCTGTCTCACTCTCTGTCTCTGTCTCTGTCTGTCTCTGTCTCACTCTGTCTCTCTGTCTCTGTCTCACTCTCTGTCTCTGTCTCACTCTCTCTCTCTGTCCCACTCTCTCTCTCTCTCTGTCTCTGTCTCACTCTCTCTCTCTCTCTCTGTCTCACTCTCTCTCTCTGTCTCTGTCTCACTCTCTCTCTGTCTCTGTCTCACTCTCTCTCTCTGTCTCTGTCTCTGTCTCACTCTCTGTCTCTGTCTCTGTCTCTGTCTCTGTCTCTGTCTCACTCTCTGTCTCACTCTCTGTCTCACTCACTGTCTCTGTCTCACTCTCTCTCTCTGTCTCTGTCTCACTCTCTCTCTCTGTCTCTCTCTCTGTCTCTGTCTCACTCTCTCTCTCTGTCTCACGCTCTCTGTCTCTGTCTCACTCTCTGTCTCTGTCTCTGTCTCACTCTCACTCTCTCTCTCTGTCTCTGTCTCTGTCTCACTCTCTCTCTCTGTCTCACTCTGTCTCTGTCTCTGTCTCTGTCTCTGTCTCACTCTCTGTCTCTGTCTCTGTCTCACTCTCTGTCTCTGTCTCTGTCTCACTCTCTCTCTGTCTCTGTCTCACTCTCTCTCTCTGTCTCTCTGTCTCTGTCTCACTCTCTCTCTCTCTCTGTCTCTCTCTCTGTCTCACTCTCTCTCTCGCTCTGTCTCTGTCTCAGTCTCTGTCTCACTCTCTGTCTGTGTCTCTGTCTCACTCTCTGTCTCTGTCTCACTCTGTCTCTCTGTCTCTGTCTCACTCTGTCTCTCTGTCTCTGTCTCACTCTCTCTCTCTGTCTCTGTCTCTGTCTCACTCTCTCTCTCTGTCCCACTCTCTCTCTGTCTCTGTCTCACTCTCTCTCTCTGTCTCTGTCTCTGTCTCACTCTCTCTCTCTGTCTCTGTCTCACTCTCTCTCTCTGTCTCTGTCTCACTCTCTGTCTCTGTCTCACTCTCTGTCTCTGTCTCACTCTCTGTCTCTGTCTCTGTCTCACTCTCTCTCTGTCTCTGTCTCACTCTCTGTCTCTGTCTCTGTCTGTCTCTGTCTCACTCTGTCTCTCTGTCTCTGTCTCACTCTCTGTCTCACTCTCTGTCTCACTCTCTGTCTCTGTCTCTGTCTCACTCTCTCTCTCTGTCTCTCTCACTCTCTCTCTGTGTCTCTGTCTCTGTCTCACTCTCTGTCTCTGTCTCTGTCTCTGTCTCACTCTGTCTCTCTGTCTCTGTCTCACTCTGTCTCTCTGTCTCTGTCTCTGTCTCACTCTGTCTCTCTGTCTCTGTCTCACTCTGTCTCTCTGTCTCTGTCTCTGTCTCACTCTGTCTCTCTGTCTCTGTCTCACTCTCTCTCTCTGTCTCTGTCTGTCTCTGTCTCACTCTGTCTCTCTGTCTCTGTCTCACTCTCTGTCTCTGTCTCTGTCTCTGTCTCTGTCTCACTCTCTGTCTGTGTCTCTGTCTCTGTCTCACTCTCTGTCTCTGTCTCACTCTGTCTCTCTGTCTCTGTCTCACTCTGTCTCTCTGTCTCTGTCTCACTCTGTCTCTCTGTCTCTGTCTCACTCTCTCTCTCTGTCACTGTCTCACTCTCTCTCTCTGTCTCTGTCTCTGTCTCACTCTCTCTGTCCCACTCTCTCTCTGTCTCTGTCTCACTCTCTCTCTCTGTCTCTGTCTCTGTCTCACTCTCTCTCTCTGTCTCTGTCTCTGTCTCTGTCTCACTCTCTCTCTCTGTCTCTGTCTCACTCTCTGTCTCTGTCTCTGTCTCACTCTCTGTCTCTGTCTCTGTCTGTCTCTGTCTCACTCTGTCTCTCTGTCTCTGTCTCACTCTCTGTCTCTGTCTCACTCTCTGTCTGTGTCTCTGTCTCTGTCTCACTCTCTGTCTCTGTCTCACTCTGTCTCTCTGTCTCTGTCTCACTCTGTCTCTCTGTCTCTGTCTCACTCTCTCTCTCTGTCTCTGTCTCACTCTGTCTCTCTGTCTCTGTCTCACTCTGTCTCTCTGTCTCTGTCTCACTCTCTCTCTCTGTCTCTGTCTCTGTCTCACTCTCTCTCTCTGTCCCACTCTCTCTCTGTCTCTGTCTCACTCTCTCTCTCTGTCTCACTCTGTCTCTGTCTCTGTCTCTGTCTCACTCTCTGTCTCTGTCTCTGTCTCACTCTGTCTCTCTGTCTCTGTCTCACTCTGTCTCTCTGTCTCTGTCTCACTCTGTCTCTCTGTCTCTGTCTCACTCTGTCTCTCTGTCTCTGTCTCACTCTGTCTCTCTGTCTCTGTCTCACTCTCTCTCTCTGTCTCTGTCTCTGTCTCACTCTCTCTGTCTCACTCTCTCTCTCTGTCTCTGTCTCACTCTCTGTCTCTGTCTCTGTCTCTGTCTCACTCTCTGTCTCTGTCTCTGTCTGTCTCTGTCTCACTCTGTCTCTCTGTCTCTGTCTCACTCTCTGTCTCTGTCTCACTCTCTCTCTCTGTCCCACTCTCTCTCTCTCTCTGTCTCTGTCTCACTCTCTCTCTCTCTCTCTGTCTCACTCTCTCTCTCTGTCTCTGTCTCACTCTCTCTCTGTCTCTGTCTCACTCTCTCTCTCTGTCTCTGTCTCTGTCTCACTCTCTGTCTCTGTCTCTGTCTCTGTCTCTGTCTCTGTCTCACTCTCTGTCTCACTCTCTGTCTCACTCACTGTCTCTGTCTCACTCTCTCTCTCTGTCTCTGTCTCACTCTCTCTCTCTGTCTCTCTCTCTGTCTCTGTCTCACTCTCTCTCTCTGTCTCACGCTCTCTGTCTCTGTCTCACTCTCTGTCTCTGTCTCTGTCTCACTCTCACTCTCTCTCTCTGTCTCTGTCTCTGTCTCACTCTCTCTCTCTGTCTCACTCTGTCTCTGTCTCTGTCTCTGTCTCTGTCTCACTCTCTGTCTCTGTCTCTGTCTCACTCTCTGTCTCTGTCTCTGTCTCACTCTCTCTCTGTCTCTGTCTCACTCTCTCTCTCTGTCTCTCTGTCTCTGTCTCACTCTCTCTCTCTCTCTGTCTCTCTCTCTGTCTCACTCTCTCTCTCGCTCTGTCTCTGTCTCAGTCTCTGTCTCACTCTCTGTCTGTGTCTCTGTCTCACTCTCTGTCTCTGTCTCACTCTGTCTCTCTGTCTCTGTCTCACTCTGTCTCTCTGTCTCTGTCTCACTCTGTCTCTCTGTCTCTGTCTCACTCTCTCTCTCTGTCTCTGTCTCTGTCTCACTCTCTCTCTCTGTCCCACTCTCTCTCTGTCTCTGTCTCACTCTCTCTCTCTGTCTCTGTCTCTGTCTCACTCTCTCTCTCTGTCTCTGTCTCACTCTCTCTCTCTGTCTCTGTCTCACTCTCTGTCTCTGTCTCACTCTCTGTCTCTGTCTCACTCTCTGTCTCTGTCTCTGTCTCACTCTCTCTCTGTCTCTGTCTCACTCTCTGTCTCTGTCTCTGTCTGTCTCTGTCTCACTCTGTCTCTCTGTCTCTGTCTCACTCTCTGTCTCTGTCTCTGTCTCTGTCTCACTCTCTGTCTGTGTCTCTGTCTCTGTCTCACTCTCTGTCTCTGTCTCACTCTGTCTCTCTGTCTCTGTCTCACTCTGTCTCTCTGTCTCTGTCTCACTCTGTCTCTCTGTCTCTGTCTCACTCTCTCTCTCTGTCACTGTCTCACTCTCTCTCTCTGTCTCTGTCTCTGTCTCACTCTCTCTGTCCCACTCTCTCTCTGTCTCTGTCTCACTCTCTCTCTCTGTCTCTGTCTCTGTCTCACTCTCTCTCTCTGTCTCTGTCTCTGTCTCACTCTCTCTCTCTGTCTCTGTCTCACTCTCTGTCTCTGTCTCACTCTCTGTCTCTGTCTCTGTCTCACTCTCTCTCTGTCTCTGTCTCACTCTCTGTCTCTGTCTCTGTCTGTCTCTGTCTCACTCTGTCTCTCTGTCTCTGTCTCACTCTCTGTCTCTGTCTCACTCTCTGTCTGTGTCTCTGTCTCTGTCTCACTCTCTGTCTCTGTCTCACTCTGTCTCTCTGTCTCTGTCTCACTCTGTCTCTCTGTCTCTGTCTCACTCTGTCTCTCTGTCTCTGTCTCACTCTCTCTCTCTGTCTCTGTCTCTGTCTCACTCTCTCTCTCTGTCCCACTCTCTCTCTGTCTCTGTCTCACTCTCTCTCTCTGTCTCACTCTGTCTCTGTCTCTGTCTCTGTCTCTGTCTCACTCTCTGTCTCTGTCTCTGTCTCACTCTGTCTCTCTGTCTCTGTCTCACTCTGTCTCTCTGTCTCTGTCTCACTCTGTCTCTCTGTCTCTGTCTCACTCTCTCTCTCTGTCTCTGTCTCTGTCTCACTCTCTCTGTCTCACTCTCTCTCTCTGTCTCTGTCTCACTCTCTGTCTCTGTCTCTGTCTCTCTGTCTCTGTCTCACTCTCTGTCTCTGTCTCTGTCTGTCTCTGTCTCACTCTGTCTCTCTGTCTCTGTCTCACTCTCTGTCTCTGTCTCACTCTCTCTCTCTGTCCCACTCTCTCTCTCTCTCTGTCTCTGTCTCACTCTCTCTCTCTCTCTCTGTCTCACTCTCTCTCTCTGTCTCTGTCTCACTCTCTCTCTCTGTCTCTGTCTCACTCTCTCTCTCTGTCTCTGTCTCTGTCTCACTCTCTGTCTCTGTCTCTGTCTCACTCTCTGTCTCTGTCTCTGTCTCTGTCTCTGTCTCACTCTCTGTCTCTGTCTCTGTCTCACTCTCTGTCTCACTCTCTGTCTCACTCACTGTCTCTGTCTCACTCTCTCTCTCTGTCTCTGTCTCACTCTCTGTCTCTGTCTCTGTCTCACTCTCTCTCTCTGTCTCTGTCTCTGTCTCACTCTCTGTCTCTGTCTCTGTCTCACTCTCTGTCTCACTCTCTGTCTCACTCACTGTCTCTGTCTCACTCTCTCTCTCTGTCTCTGTCTCACTCTCTGTCTCTGTCTCACTCTGTCTCTCTGTCTCTGTCTCACTCTCTGTCTCACTCTCTGTCTCACTCACTGTCTCTGTCTCACTCTCTCTCTCTGTCTCTGTCTCACTCTCTGTCTCTGTCTCACTCTCTCTCTCTGTCTCTCTCTCTGTCTCTGTCTCACTCTCTCTCTCTGTCTCACGCTCTCTGTCTCTGTCTCACTCTCTGTCTCTGTCTCTGTCTCACTCTCTCTGTCTCTGTCTCACTCTCACTCTCTCTCTGTCTCTGTCTCTGTCTCACTCTCTCTCTCTGTCTCACTCTGTCTCTGTCTCTGTCTCTGTCTCTGTCTCACTCTCTGTCTCTGTCTCTGTCTCACTCTCTCTCTGTGTCTCTCTGTCTCTGTCTCACTCTCTCTCTCTCTCTGTCTCTCTCTCTGTCTCACTCTCTCTCTCGCTCTGTCTCTGTCTCAGTCTCTGTCTCACTCTCTGTCTGTGTCTCTGTCTCACTCTCTGTCTCTGTCTCACTCTGTCTCTCTGTCTCTGTCTCACTCTGTCTCTCTGTCTCTGTCTCACTCTCTCTCTCTGTCTCTGTCTCTGTCTCACTCTCTCTCTCTGTCCCACTCTCTCTCTGTCTCTGTCTCACTCTCTCTCTCTGTCTCTGTCTCTGTCTCACTCTCTCTCTCTGTCTCTGTCTCACTCTCTCTCTCTGTCTCTGTCTCACTCTCTGTCTCTGTCTCACTCTCTCGCTCTGTCTCACTCTGTCTCTGTCTCACTCTGTCTCTGTCTCTGTCTCACTCTGTCTCTCTGTCTCTGTCTCACTCTCTGTCTCTGTCTCTGTCTCACTCTCTCTCTCTCTGCCTCTGTCTCACTCTGTCTCTCTGTCTCTGTCTCACTCTCTGTCTCACTCTCTTTCTCTGTCTCTGTCTCTCTGTCTCTGTCTCACTCTCTGTGTCTCTGTCTCTGTCTCACTCTGTCTCTCTGTCTCTGTCTCACTCTCTGTCTCTGTCCAATTCTGTCTCTCTGTCTCTGTCTCACTCTCTGTCTCTGTCTCACTCTCTCTCTCTGTCTCACTCTCTATCTCTGTCTCTGTCTCACTCTGTCTCTCTGTCTCTGTCTCACTTTCTGTCTCACTTTCTGTCTCACTTTCTGTCTCACTCTCTGTCTCACTCTCTGTCTCACTCTCTGTCTCACTCTGTCTCTCTGTCTCTGTCTCACTCTCTGTCTCTGTCTCTGTCTCACTCTCTGTCTGTGTCTCTGTCTCACTCTCTGTCTCTGTCTCACTCTGTCTCTCTGTCTCTGTCTCACTCTGTCTCTCTGTCTCTGTCTCACTCTCTCTGTCTCTGTCTCTGTCTCACTCTCTCTCTCTGTCCCACTCTCTCTCTGTCTCTGTCTCACTCTCTCTCTCTCTCTCTGTCTCTGTCTCACTCTCTCTCTCTGTCTCTGTCTCACTCTCTCTCTCTGTCTCTGTCTCACTCTCTCTCTCTGTCTCTGTCTCACTCTGTCTCTCTGTCTCTGTCTCACTCTGTCTCTCTGTCTCTGTCTCACTCTCTCTCTCTGTCACTGTCTCACTCTCTCTCTCTGTCCCACTCTCTCTCTGTCTCTGTCTCACTCTCTCTCTCTGTCTCTGTTTCTGTCTCACTCTCTCTCTCTGTCTCTGTCTCACTCTCTCTCTCTGTCTCTGTCTCACTCTCTGTCTCTGTCTCACTCTCTGTCTCTGTCTCTGTCTCACTCTCTCTCTCTGTCTCTGTCTCTGTCTCACTCTCTCTCTCTGTCTCTGTCTCACTCTCTCTCTCTGTCTCTGTCTCTGTCTCACTCTCTCTGTCCCACTCTCTCTCTGTCTCTGTCTCTGTCTCACTCTCTCTCTCTGTCTCTGTCTCACTCTCTGTCTCTGTCTCACTCTCTGTCTCTGTCTCTGTCTCACTCTCTCTCTGTCTCTGTCTCACTCTCTGTCTCTGTCTCTGTCTGTCTCTGTCTCACTCTGTCTCTCTGTCTCTGTCTCACTCTCTGTCTCTGTCTCTGTCTCTGTCTCACTCTCTGTCTGTGTCTCTGTCTCTGTCTCACTCTCTGTCTCTGTCTCACTCTGTCTCTCTGTCTCTGTCTCACTCTGTCTCTCTGTCTCTGTCTCACTCTGTCTCTCTGTCTCTGTCTCACTCTGTCTCTCTGTCTCTGTCTCACTCTCTGTCTCTGTCTCTGTCTCTGTCTCACTCTCTCTCTCTGTCCCACTCTCTCTCTGTCTCTGTCTCACTCTCTCTCTCTGTCTCACTCTGTCTCTGTCTCTGTCTCTGTCTCTGTCTCTGTCTCTGTCTCACTCTCTGTCTCTGTCTCTGTCTCACTCTGTCTCTCTGTCTCTGTCTCACTCTGTCTCTCTGTCTCTGTCTCACTCTGTCTCTCTGTCTCTGTCTCACTCTCTCTCTCTGTCTCTGTCTCTGTCTCACTCTCTCTGTCTCACTCTCTCTCTCTGTCTCTGTCTCACTCTCTGTCTCTGTCTCTGTCTCTGTCTCTCTGTCTCTGTCTCACTCTCTGTCTCTGTCTCTGTCTGTCTCTGTCTCACTCTGTCTCTCTGTCTCTGTCTCACTCTCTGTCTCTGTCTCACTCTCTCTCTCTGTCCCACTCTCTCTCTCTCTCTGTCTCTGTCTCACTCTCTCTCTCTCTCTCTGTCTCACTCTCTCTCTCTGTCTCTGTCTCACTCTCTCTCTGTCTCTGTCTCACTCTCTCTCTGTCTCTGTCTCACTCTCTGTCTCTGTCTCTGTCTCACTCTCTGTCTCTGTCTCTGTCTCACTCTCTGTCTCACTCTCTGTCTCACTCACTGTCTCTGTCTCACTCTCTCTCTCTGTCTCTGTCTCACTCTCTGTCTCTGTCTCACTCTCTCTCTCTGTCTCTCTCTCTGTCTCTGTCTCACTCTCTCTCTCTGTCTCACGCTCTCTGTCTCTGTCTCACTCTCTGTCTCTGTCTCTGTCTCACTCTCTCTGTCTCTGTCTCACTCTCACTCTCTCTCTCTGTCTCTGTCTCTGTCTCACTCTCTCTCTCTGTCTCACTCTGTCTCTGTCTCTGTCTCTGTCTCTGTCTCACTCTCTGTCTCTGTCTCACTCTCTGTCTCTGTCTCTGTCTCTGTCTCACTCTCTGTCTCTGTCTCTGTCTCACTCTCTGTCTCTGTCTCTGTCTCACTCTCTGTCTCTGTCTCTGTCTGTCTCTGTCTCACTCTGTCTCTCTGTCTCTGTCTCACTCTCTGTCTCTGTCTCACTCTCTGTCTGTGTCTCTGTCTCTGTCTCACTCTCTGTCTCTGTCTCACTCTGTCTCTCTGTCTCTGTCTCACTCTGTCTCTCTGTCTCTGTCTCACTCTGTCTCTCTGTCTCTGTCTCACTCTCTCTCTCTGTCTCTGTCTCACTCTGTCTCTCTGTCTCTGTCTCACTCTGTCTCTCTGTCTCTGTCTCACTCTCTCTCTCTGTCTCTGTCTCTGTCTCACTCTCTCTCTCTGTCCCACTCTCTCTCTGTCTCTGTCTCACTCTCTCTCTCTGTCTCACTCTGTCTCTGTCTCTGTCTCTGTCTCACTCTCTGTCTCTGTCTCTGTCTCACTCTGTCTCTCTGTCTCTGTCTCACTCTGTCTCTCTGTCTCTGTCTCACTCTGTCTCTCTGTCTCTGTCTCACTCTGTCTCTCTGTCTCTGTCTCACTCTGTCTCTCTGTCTCTGTCTCACTCTCTCTCTCTGTCTCTGTCTCTGTCTCACTCTCTCTGTCTCACTCTCTCTCTCTGTCTCTGTCTCACTCTCTGTCTCTGTCTCTGTCTCTCTGTCTCTGTCTCACTCTCTGTCTCTGTCTCTGTCTGTCTCTGTCTCACTCTGTCTCTCTGTCTCTGTCTCACTCTCTGTCTCTGTCTCACTCTCTCTCTCTGTCCCACTCTCTCTCTCTCTCTGTCTCTGTCTCACTCTCTCTCTCTCTCTCTGTCTCACTCTCTCTCTCTGTCTCTGTCTCACTCTCTCTCTGTCTCTGTCTCACTCTCTCTCTCTGTCTCTGTCTCTGTCTCACTCTCTGTCTCTGTCTCTGTCTCTGTCTCACTCTCTGTCTCACTCTCTGTCTCACTCACTGTCTCTGTCTCACTCTCTCTCTCTGTCTCTGTCTCACTCTCTCTCTCTGTCTCTCTCTCTGTCTCTGTCTCACTCTCTCTCTCTGTCTCACGCTCTCTGTCTCTGTCTCACTCTCTGTCTCTGTCTCTGTCTCACTCTCACTCTCTCTCTCTGTCTCTGTCTCTGTCTCACTCTCTCTCTCTGTCTCACTCTGTCTCTGTCTCTGTCTCTGTCTCTGTCTCACTCTCTGTCTCTGTCTCTGTCTCACTCTCTGTCTCTGTCTCTGTCTCACTCTCTCTCTGTCTCTGTCTCACTCTCTCTCTCTGTCTCTCTGTCTCTGTCTCACTCTCTCTCTCTCTCTGTCTCTCTCTCTGTCTCACTCTCTCTCTCGCTCTGTCTCTGTCTCAGTCTCTGTCTCACTCTCTGTCTGTGTCTCTGTCTCACTCTCTGTCTCTGTCTCACTCTGTCTCTCTGTCTCTGTCTCACTCTGTCTCTCTGTCTCTGTCTCACTCTCTCTCTCTGTCTCTGTCTCTGTCTCACTCTCTCTCTCTGTCCCACTCTCTCTCTGTCTCTGTCTCACTCTCTCTCTCTGTCTCTGTCTCTGTCTCACTCTCTCTCTCTGTCTCTGTCTCACTCTCTCTCTCTGTCTCTGTCTCACTCTCTGTCTCTGTCTCACTCTCTGTCTCTGTCTCACTCTCTGTCTCTGTCTCTGTCTCACTCTCTCTCTGTCTCTGTCTCACTCTCTGTCTCTGTCTCTGTCTGTCTCTGTCTCACTCTGTCTCTCTGTCTCTGTCTCACTCTCTGTCTCTGTCTCTGTCTCACTCTCTGTCTGTGTCTCTGTCTCTGTCTCACTCTCTGTCTCTGTCTCACTCTGTCTCTCTGTCTCTGTCTCACTCTGTCTCTCTGTCTCTGTCTCACTCTGTCTCTCTGTCTCTGTCTCACTCTCTCTCTCTGTCACTGTCTCACTCTCTCTCTCTGTCTCTGTCTCTGTCTCACTCTCTCTGTCCCACTCTCTCTCTGTCTCTGTCTCACTCTCTCTCTCTGTCTCTGTCTCTGTCTCACTCTCTCTCTCTGTCTCTGTCTCTGTCTCACTCTCTCTCTCTGTCTCTGTCTCACTCTCTGTCTCTGTCTCACTCTCTGTCTCTGTCTCTGTCTCACTCTCTCTCTGTCTCTGTCTCACTCTCTGTCTCTGTCTCTGTCTGTCTCTGTCTCACTCTGTCTCTCTGTCTCTGTCTCACTCTCTGTCTCTGTCTCACTCTCTGTCTGTGTCTCTGTCTCTGTCTCACTCTCTGTCTCTGTCTCACTCTGTCTCTCTGTCTCTGTCTCACTCTGTCTCTCTGTCTCTGTCTCACTCTGTCTCTCTGTCTCTGTCTCACTCTCTCTCTCTGTCTCTGTCTCTGTCTCACTCTCTCTCTCTGTCCCACTCTCTCTCTGTCTCTGTCTCACTCTCTCTCTCTGTCTCACTCTGTCTCTGTCTCTGTCTCTGTCTCTGTCTCACTCTCTGTCTCTGTCTCTGTCTCACTCTGTCTCTCTGTCTCTGTCTCACTCTGTCTCTCTGTCTCTGTCTCACTCTGTCTCTCTGTCTCTGTCTCACTCTCTCTCTCTGTCTCTGTCTCTGTCTCACTCTCTCTGTCTCACTCTCTCTCTCTGTCTCTGTCTCACTCTCTGTCTCTGTCTCTGTCTCTCTGTCTCTGTCTCACTCTCTGTCTCTGTCTCTGTCTGTCTCTGTCTCACTCTGTCTCTCTGTCTCTGTCTCACTCTCTGTCTCTGTCTCACTCTCTCTCTCTGTCCCACTCTCTCTCTCTCTCTGTCTCTGTCTCACTCTCTCTCTCTCTCTCTGTCTCACTCTCTCTCTCTGTCTCTGTCTCACTCTCTCTCTCTGTCTCTGTCTCACTCTCTCTCTCTGTCTCTGTCTCACTCTCTCTCTCTGTCTCTGTCTCTGTCTCACTCTCTGTCTCTGTCTCTGTCTCTGTCTCTGTCTCACTCTCTGTCTCTGTCTCTGTCTCACTCTCTGTCTCACTCTCTGTCTCACTCACTGTCTCTGTCTCACTCTCTCTCTCTGTCTCTGTCTCACTCTCTGTCTCTGTCTCTGTCTCACTCTCTCTCTCTGTCTCTGTCTCTGTCTCACTCTCTGTCTCTGTCTCTGTCTCACTCTCTGTCTCACTCTCTGTCTCACTCACTGTCTCTGTCTCACTCTCTCTCTCTGTCTCTGTCTCACTCTCTGTCTCTGTCTCACTCTGTCTCTCTGTCTCTGTCTCACTCTCTGTCTCACTCTCTGTCTCACTCACTGTCTCTGTCTCACTCTCTCTCTCTGTCTCTGTCTCACTCTCTGTCTCTGTCTCACTCTCTCTCTCTGTCTCTCTCTCTGTCTCTGTCTCACTCTCTCTCTCTGTCTCACGCTCTCTGTCTCTGTCTCACTCTCTGTCTCTGTCTCTGTCTCACTCTCTCTGTCTCTGTCTCACTCTCACTCTCTCTCTGTCTCTGTCTCACTCTCTCTGTCTCTGTCTCACTCTCACTCTCTCTCTGTCTCTGTCTCTGTCTCACTCTCTCTCTCTGTCTCACTCTGTCTCTGTCTCTGTCTCTGTCTCTGTCTCACTCTCTGTCTCTGTCTCTGTCTCACTCTCTCTCTGTGTCTCTCTGTCTCTGTCTCACTCTCTCTCTCTCTCTGTCTCTCTCTCTGTCTCACTCTCTCTCTCGCTCTGTCTCTGTCTCAGTCTCTGTCTCACTCTCTGTCTGTGTCTCTGTCTCACTCTCTGTCTCTGTCTCACTCTGTCTCTCTGTCTCTGTCTCACTCTGTCTCTCTGTCTCTGTCTCACTCTCTCTCTCTGTCTCTGTCTCTGTCTCACTCTCTCTCTCTGTCCCACTCTCTCTCTGTCTCTGTCTCACTCTCTCTCTCTGTCTCTGTCTCTGTCTCACTCTCTCTCTCTGTCTCTGTCTCACTCTCTCTCTCTGTCTCTGTCTCACTCTCTGTCTCTGTCTCACTCTCTCGCTCTGTCTCACTCTGTCTCTGTCTCACTCTGTCTCTGTCTCTGTCTCACTCTGTCTCTCTGTCTCTGTCTCACTCTCTGTCTCTGTCTCTGTCTCACTCTCTCTCTCTCTGCCTCTGTCTCACTCTGTCTCTCTGTCTCTGTCTCACTCTCTGTCTCACTCTCTTTCTCTGTCTCTGTCTCTCTGTCTCTGTCTCACTCTCTGTGTCTCTGTCTCTGTCTCACTCTGTCTCTCTGTCTCTGTCTCACTCTCTGTCTCTGTCCAATTCTGTCTCTCTGTCTCTGTCTCACTCTCTGTCTCTGTCTCACTCTCTCTCTCTGTCTCACTCTCTATCTCTGTCTCTGTCTCACTCTGTCTCTCTGTCTCTGTCTCACTTTCTGTCTCACTTTCTGTCTCACTTTCTGTCTCACTCTCTGTCTCACTCTCTGTCTCACTCTCTGTCTCACTCTGTCTCTCTGTCTCTGTCTCACTCTCTGTCTCTGTCTCTGTCTCACTCTCTGTCTGTGTCTCTGTCTCACTCTCTGTCTCTGTCTCACTCTGTCTCTCTGTCTCTGTCTCACTCTGTCTCTCTGTCTCTGTCTCACTCTCTCTGTCTCTGTCTCTGTCTCACTCTCTCTCTCTGTCCCACTCTCTCTCTGTCTCTGTCTCACTCTCTCTCTCTCTCTCTGTCTCTGTCTCACTCTCTCTCTCTGTCTCTGTCTCACTCTCTCTCTCTGTCTCTGTCTCACTCTCTCTCTCTGTCTCTGTCTCACTCTGTCTCTCTGTCTCTGTCTCACTCTGTCTCTCTGTCTCTGTCTCACTCTCTCTCTCTGTCACTGTCTCACTCTCTCTCTCTGTCCCACTCTCTCTCTGTCTCTGTCTCACTCTCTCTCTCTGTCTCTGTTTCTGTCTCACTCTCTCTCTCTGTCTCTGTCTCACTCTCTCTCTCTGTCTCTGTCTCACTCTCTGTCTCTGTCTCACTCTCTGTCTCTGTCTCTGTCTCACTCTCTCTCTCTGTCTCTGTCTCTGTCTCACTCTCTCTCTCTGTCTCTGTCTCACTCTCTCTCTCTGTCTCTGTCTCTGTCTCACTCTCTCTGTCCCACTCTCTCTCTGTCTCTGTCTCTGTCTCACTCTCTCTCTCTGTCTCTGTCTCACTCTCTGTCTCTGTCTCACTCTCTGTCTCTGTCTCTGTCTCACTCTCTCTCTGTCTCTGTCTCACTCTCTGTCTCTGTCTCTGTCTGTCTCTGTCTCACTCTGTCTCTCTGTCTCTGTCTCACTCTCTGTCTCTGTCTCTGTCTCTGTCTCACTCTCTGTCTGTGTCTCTGTCTCTGTCTCACTCTCTGTCTCTGTCTCACTCTGTCTCTCTGTCTCTGTCTCACTCTGTCTCTCTGTCTCTGTCTCACTCTGTCTCTCTGTCTCTGTCTCACTCTCTGTCTCTGTCTCTGTCTCTGTCTCACTCTCTCTCTCTGTCCCACTCTCTCTCTGTCTCTGTCTCACTCTCTCTCTCTGTCTCACTCTGTCTCTGTCTCTGTCTCTGTCTCTGTCTCTGTCTCACTCTCTGTCTCTGTCTCTGTCTCACTCTGTCTCTCTGTCTCTGTCTCACTCTGTCTCTCTGTCTCTGTCTCACTCTCTCTCTCTGTCTCTGTCTCTGTCTCACTCTCTCTGTCTCACTCTCTCTCTCTGTCTCTGTCTCACTCTCTGTCTCTGTCTCTGTCTCTGTCTCTCTGTCTCTGTCTCACTCTCTGTCTCTGTCTCTGTCTGTCTCTGTCTCACTCTGTCTCTCTGTCTCTGTCTCACTCTCTGTCTCTGTCTCACTCTCTCTCTCTGTCCCACTCTCTCTCTCTCTCTGTCTCTGTCTCACTCTCTCTCTCTCTCTCTGTCTCACTCTCTCTCTCTGTCTCTGTCTCACTCTCTCTCTGTCTCTGTCTCACTCTCTCTCTGTCTCTGTCTCACTCTCTGTCTCTGTCTCTGTCTCACTCTCTGTCTCTGTCTCTGTCTCACTCTCTGTCTCACTCTCTGTCTCACTCACTGTCTCTGTCTCACTCTCTCTCTCTGTCTCTGTCTCACTCTCTGTCTCTGTCTCACTCTCTCTCTCTGTCTCTCTCTCTGTCTCTGTCTCACTCTCTCTCTCTGTCTCACGCTCTCTGTCTCTGTCTCACTCTCTGTCTCTGTCTCTGTCTCACTCTCTCTGTCTCTGTCTCACTCTCACTCTCTCTCTCTGTCTCTGTCTCTGTCTCACTCTCTCTCTCTGTCTCACTCTGTCTCTGTCTCTGTCTCTGTCTCTGTCTCACTCTCTGTCTCTGTCTCACTCTCTGTCTCTGTCTCTGTCTCTGTCTCACTCTCTGTCTCTGTCTCTGTCTCACTCTCTCTCTGTCTCTGTCTCACTCTCTCTCTCTGTCTCTCTGTCTCTGTCTCACTCTCTCTCTCTCTCTGTCTCTCTCTCTGTCTCACTCTCTCTCTCGCTCTGTCTCTGTCTCAGTCTCTGTCTCACTCTGTCTCTGTCTCTGTCTCACTCTGTTTCTGTCTCACTCTCTCTCTCTGTCTCTGTCTCACTCTGTCTCTGTCTCACTCTGTCTCTGTCTCACTCTCTCTCTCTGTCTCTGTCTCTGTCTCACTCTCTCTCTCTGTCTCACTCTCTCTCTCTCTCTGTCTCACTCTGTCTCTGTCTCTGTCTCACTCTCTGTCTCACTCTCTGTCTCACTCTCTGTCTCTGTCTCTGTCTCTGTCTCACTCTCTGTCTCTGTCTCACTCTCTGTCTCTGTCTCACTCTGTCTCTGTCTCACTCTCTCTCTCTCTCTCTCTCTCTCTCTCTCTCACTGTCTCTGTCTCTGTCTCTGTCTCACTCTCTCTCTGTGTCTCTGTCTCACTCTCTCTGTC